>NC_057801.1:118208167-118213247 GCF_018294505.1 Triticum aestivum | reverse complement strand
AGGACCCCGTGGTGTGGAGGGCTGGATGAACAGTAGACGGTGGAGGGGTGCCCGTGGAGGGGTGGTTGAACAGTAGTCGGTGGAGTAGCGCGCGGTGGAGGCTGGATGAACACGAGCCCGTGGATGAACAGTCGCAGGTGGAGGCTGAAGGAGGTCGACGGTGGATGAACAGTAGCCCATGGAGGCTGGAGGAGGTCGACGGTGGAGATGAACAGAATCCAGTGGAGTCTTGTTTTGCGGTACGCCACACCCCTCCCGATGAACAGGACTCCCGTTTCGACCGTAGCGCTCCAACACAAGTCCATTTCGTCCGTTTTGCGGTACGCCACACCCCTCCCGATCAACAGGACCCCCGTTTCGACCGTAGGAGGTCCATTTCCTCCGTTTTGCGGTGCGCCACACCCCTCCCGATCAACAGGACCCCCGTTTCGACCGTAGGAGGTCCGTTTCCTCCATTTTGCGGTATGCCAGACCCCTCCCGATCAACAGGACCCCGTTCCGAATGTTGGAGGTCCATTTCCTCCGTTCTGCGGTACGCCAGGCCTCGTTTCCATCGCCTGTTCCGTCCAAGCCCTCCCGATGAACACGACCACGCATTCTGTTCCGACCCAGCCGGTTGGCTCCCACGCGTTCTGTTGCCTCCCGATGAACACGACGCATTCTGTTGCCTCCCCATGAACACGACGCAATCTGTTGCCTCCCCATGAACACGATGACGACTTTTTTTCTCCATTTTGACCCAGCCATGTTCATGAGCCCTGGCCGTATGTATGCATGAGTAGGCGTTCGAGACCCCGCCCGTATGTACGTACGTGGCTGTATTTTCTTTCTTGCACCCTGGTCGTTGTACGTACGTTTACATGCTACATGCGCGCCTCTACTACGACACGTGCGCACATCTACATCGACCAGTATGTATGTACACGTTCGCGACCAGAATGACACCGCTATGTATGCTTCGACCAGGTGGGTCCCGACTGTCAGGCACTTCCTTGCCTGCGAAGATGTAGCTGGTGGGTCCCAGCAGTCAGGGGGGCGAATCGTTTTTTTTGCCCGGACGCACTTCCTTGCGTGCGAAGATGTAGCTGGTGGGTCCCAGCAGTTAGGGGGGCGAATCGTTTTTTTTGCCCGGACGCACTTCCTTGCGTGCGAAGATGTAGGTGGTGGGTCCCAGCAGTCAGGGGGGCGAATCATTTTTTTTGCCCGGACGCACTTCCTTGCGTGCGAAGATGTAGCTGCTGGGTCCCAGCAGTCAGGGGAAACATTTTTTTGCGAAATACCGTGGCCCGTCCGGTGGGTCCCCGCTGTCAGGTGGAGGAATCATTATTTTGCGCGTAATAAGGAGGCACTTCCTTGCTGCGGCCGTGGACCTAGCTGTCAGCCTCTCCACGTACAGTCCATGTCTGATGGAAGTCGTTCCTTGACCATGTTGACCACGCCATGCCGAGAGCACCATGGCGGTGGACGACGGCGAGGCCTAGGAAGGGGACGACTTGGAGCCGGGGAAGACGCAGCAGTGGATGCCCACGCGAAGAAGAGTACGAGGGTTCACTGGTTCGGCTGCGGTGTGAGGCTGCTGTCCCCGCAGAATAACAGGGTGTGTGGGTGAGTAGAGGGATGGCCTGGCCAGCGATGGGAGTAGTAGGGGCGGTGAGGCCTCTACGGCATCACAGTCGGCCACGGGAGGCAGGAGCACGCGGCACGATCGGCGCTGGTTTGGGCGGCTGGAGCAAGAAGACCAGAGGTTGAAGAAGCACTACGACCGTTGGATGAACATCGTACGGTAACAGGAGCTAGAATCGTTCATATTTACTAAGTTGACAAAGCCCTCCGTCCCCGTCAACTTGGTAGGCCCACAAGTCAGCCTCCCACTATGCTGGGTTCCAGCTGGCAGGGGGAGTATTCATTTTTTTGTGAGTAATAAGGAGGCACTTCCTTGCGTGCGAAGATAGCTGGTGGGTCTGACATGTCAGCGGGGGCACGTTTTTTTCGCGAAATACAGAGGCCCTTCCGGTGGGTCCCAGATGTCAGGTGGAGGAATCATTATTTTGTGCATAATAAGGAGGCATTTCCTTGTGTGCGGCCGTGGACCCATCTGTCAGCCTCTCCACGCATAGTCTACTTCCGATGGTGTCGTTCGTTGACCACGTTGACCACGCCGCACCGAGCGCATCCAAGGTGGTGGACGACGGCGAGGCCCCGGACAGCAACGATCCGGAGATGGGAAGACGCGAGAGTAGAGTCGCAGATGGAGAGTTGTACGAGGGTTAACTGGTTCTAGTACGGTCTGGTTCGGTAGTCGGTGGAGAAGAACAGGAGGTGTGGAGGGGTGGAGGGATGGCCTGGCCAACGGTGGAGTAGCACTTCATAGCGAAGCGTGCTAAGCAGAGCTGCTAGCAGCACGAGGCGGGAGGTGGTCCCGGCGGTGCTAGAGGAAGAAGACGAGAGATTGAAGATGGATGCCGGTCGTTGGATGTAAATCCAATGGCTAACATGTCAGAATCATTTGTTGACTAAATTGACAACGAATTGCGTTGGCTTCGACCTATTGGCCCACATTTCAGCCTCCAAAAATGTGTCACGTATTCAACCCATTTTTTCAGAATTTACAGTCTTTTTTTGCACGGTAGAATTTACAGTCAATTTGATCTTTTTTTTTTGAATTACATCCATTAGCTGGGCTGGGTGAACAAATAATGTAGCGTCCATGCGACCCATTTATTTTATTTCCTAAAAAATTACAGGTCATTTGCACTTTCTCGAAATACACAATTTTGCTGGGCTGATCTAATTATAATGTTGGGTTGGGCCAGCAATGTTATCAAAAAATAAAAAGGGGCTAAGCATTTTTTTATAAATATATTTAAGTAATAAGTGATATTATTACATTCGTCTTAAATCTTACCAAGCTTTTGTACACAATCACTAGGATTTTCGTGCCAAAACAATCCAGGATTTTATTTGTTAAGAAATTATTTTTATAAGTTAATAAGATGTGGGATATTGTTTTCTTACATATGTAACTATCTGTTAAATATATGATGACAATAAAAATAATACATAATAACATAGAAAATAATTTCAATATATGTAATATAGTTAGAAGGGAAACATAAGTTGGACCTGGCGTTCCTATTCTTATATAGAAAAATAGAACAAACCTCTGCATTTTCTTCAAAAAAATACATAAATTGGGCTGCCAAAAATAAAACCTCGGATGGGAGGTCCATAGGCCGGTTGATACATGACGGCCCTAAGAAAATACAAACAGGCCTATGGACCTCCCATCCGAGGTCGTGGGCTGCGCATGTTAAAAATCAAAGCCTAGACGGGGCAGCCTAAAACCACGTCCAACACTTGCCAAAACTTTGTCCCTTGTTTTCTCTGTGTTTCGCACACTCGACATTGTGTGGGCATTTTGACTGTGCATCATATGAAGATGTGCTATACATGCATGTTGATTAGCATGATGTTAACTGGCTGGTAGTTCCATTTTTGACCATGAATAAAACTTCCAACATGATGTTAACCCTGTTTGAAAAGGCCGTGTTAATATAAATGCTCTGCCTCTGAAAGTTGTAGTTTCTTATCTCAAACTGAAAGTTGCAGTTTCTAATCTGAAACT
Source organism: Triticum aestivum (assembly GCF_018294505.1). Lineage (NCBI taxonomy): Eukaryota > Viridiplantae > Streptophyta > Magnoliopsida > Poales > Poaceae > Triticum > Triticum aestivum. The sequence continues at coordinate 118,209,622 of NC_057801.1, read as the reverse complement.
GAACTTGCAGTTTCTTATCTGAAACTGAAACTTGTAGTTTCTTCTCTGAGAATCACATTGTCTGCACTTTTATACTCCTATGAAACTACATTTTTTAATTACTAAAACTAGATCTCTAGAATTCATAAAATACTTAATATGCTCAATACTGCAAATCTAAAATTAAAAAGACATTCATATCTGAAAGTACTCTCAAAATACACAACACAAAACACAATTCACAACCTGCAAATACTAACAACCCTGAGCTCCTCCTGACAATTCATAACCTACTCGACTATTGGGCTGGGGGGAGGGGCAGCCCCCTCCTATTCCTCGGCGGCAGACAGCCGCCCCATGAGATGATGTGAACAGCGAGGGAGATGATGGCGGGGAAGCGTCATCGGGCCAACTGCTTTTCTCCTCTTGAAGTTGGGTTCGGTCGACAAAGACTCCACCGGCTCGCTCTAGCAGGACACCCTCACAAACGGCACCCTGTAGATGCTCGATCCTTCAATCTCTGGTGGATGCTCCATCTGGGATCGATACTCCCACCACCGCTCCCTCACGATCGGATTCGGTGAATCTGTTTGCTCCATGGCCCAGAGGAGCAGCTCTATGTACTCCGGCGTGACTCCCTCCGGGAGTATCGCCGCCTTTTCGCTCTGTTGCAGATATTTGGCCATGGATGTTGTCGTCGCCGCTAGTTGGTCCTTGTTGTCAAACCAAGACTGTATCTCCAACATCCTAGCTATCTTGACAGGGTCGCCGTCTGCGATCCTCACGTATCGGTTGTACTCCTCCATTGATCTACTTCTCCACAGCACCTTCACTCATCGGCGGTGGTTTTTGAATGGAAGAGGAGAGGAGCAGCGGTGGTTTTGGATTAGAATGGGAGAGGAGTGACACTGGTTTCGGACTAGAACAGGAGAGGAGGGCGGTGGTTTTGAAATGGAAGAGGAGAGGAGCGGCACTGGATTTAGGTTGGAACAGGAAAGGAGCGGCGGTGGTTTAAGAGGAGAAGAGCGGAAGAGCGACGTTGGTCTTGGAAGTATTTTTTTGTTGTTTTGCGTATTTTGGGTCAAAGTTTGACCACATACTGTATTTGAAAAGCAAAATGTGAATGCATGTCACCAAAAATTGTATCGTTTGGTTCATATCTGAATGTACTTTCAAATTATATTATTTTTGCAATGTATAACATATATTTTATGTGCAAAAATCATGGTCAATTATGACCCAGAATAAAAGGGAGACTAGTTAATGTGGGCTCGCTTTCTTAATTAAAGGGTAAATTGATTTTGATTTTGATCTAGTCACAGCGTGCTGGCCTTCTCGTCCAATCCTAAATCGCTGCCGCACGCTTCTGATCTTCTCCATTGCAAAACCACCTCCTCTCCTCTCCATCATCTCCATTCCAAAACCACCATCTCGCCTCTCCCTCTTCTGATCTTCTCCATTGCAAAACCACCTCCT
>NC_057801.1:118173432-118207592 GCF_018294505.1 Triticum aestivum | reverse complement strand
TCCTCATCATCACCTCCATTCCAAAACCACTGTCTCGCCTCTCCCTCTTCTGATCCTCTCCATTGCAAAACCACCTCCTCTCCTCTCCATCATCTCCATTCCAAAACCACCATCTCACCTCTCCCTCTTCTCTATTGCAAGACCATTGTCGGTGTCAAAACCGGCGGATCTCGGGTAGGGGTCCCGATCTGTGCGTCTTAGACTGATGGTAACAGGAAGCGAGGGACACAATGTTTACCCAGGTTCAGGCCCTCTCGATGGAGGTAAAACCCTACTTCCTGCTTGATTAATATTGAAGATATGAGTAGTACAAGAGGATATCTACCACGAGATCGTAGAGGCTAAACCCTAGAAGCTAGCCTATGATGGTATGATTGTAATTGTGATCGGCCTTCTAAGGACCAACCTCTCCGGTTTATATAGACATCGGAGAGGGCTAGGGTTTACATGGAGTCGGTTACAAGGAAGGAAATATAATATCCGGATCGCCAAGCTTGTCTTCCACGCAAAGGAGAGTCCCATCCGGACACGGGCCGGAGTCTTGAGTCTTGTATCTTCACACTTCAATAGTCCGGACGATGTATACAGTCTGGCTATCCGGATACCCCCTAATCCAGGACTCCCTCAGTAGCCCCTGAACCAGGCTTCAATGATGATGAGTCCGGCGCGCTTGTCTTCGGCATTGCAAGGCGGGTTCCTTCTCCGAATACTCCAAGGTAATTATTGAATACATAGACCGTGTCTGGATCTGCAAGATGATCTTCACATACCATTGTAGGGAACATAGCATACATTCGTTCTGCTGGCAATCTTCGTAGGTCGTGCCCTTACATCGTGGCCTGGCCCAACACGAACTGACGTTTCTTGCCCCACCTTGACTCGCGTTGCGAGGCGGTTTTATTGGCACGTCCTGTCAAAGCAAAGATCGTGTTCCTCTTATTATGGGATCTTTCATCAATATGGGCATGTGTGACCCCACGACGACCGTTGGTATGACTCCGTGTACTTTTGGATAAGTCTCAAGCGGTTGCGCTGAGGAATCTTGATATTCATCCCCTTTATAAAGGGGTCGAGGCCTATGCCTCTTTTCCACCTCCCTTGCTCCTTCTCGCACCTCAAGTTCTAACACCCAAGACTCAAGCTCCAACACCCCAGATCCTCCACTATGTCCGGATCCAACACAAAAGGCCGGTGGGTGGCCTCCTCGATCCAAGAGGAGGACATTACGAAGCTTAGGGAGGTCGGATACCTGACCGTCGATATCCAGCACAGGCTTCCTGCTCCAGGGCAGGTTATCCCTACACCGGAGCCCAATGAGAGCGTTGTGTTTGTCCCTCACTTCCTCCGAGGCCTGGGCCTCACCCTCGACCCCTTCGTGAGGGGGCTCATGTTCTACTATGGGTTGGATTTTCATGATCTGGCTCCAGACGCTATCCTCCATATCTCGTCGTTCATTATGTGCGAGGGTTTTCTGCATGTCCCCCACACTTCGGCTTATGGCTCAAGACCTTCAATGTGAAGCCGAAGATGATCGAGGGGCGACATGCGGAGTGCGGAGGTGCCATAATAAACAGGAACGCCGATGCCCCATGGCCAGAGGGCTCTTTCCCGGAAGTATCCGATGTATGGCAACAGAGGTGGTTTTATGTTACGGCTCCCAGAGGCACAAAGTGGGTAGCCGCCCCCCGAGTTCCGCTCGGGCCCTCCATCACACTTGGCATCTTGGACCAACGTAGGACGGAACTGGGGGCCCGCTGGCAATATACCAGTGTTGTAGAATCGCATCCGGGAGCTTCTTGAAAGGGACATAAATCTTGTCAGCATAATTCAGGTGATGCTAATCCTACGAATGTTGCCGTGCAAACGTCGGCCTCTCTGGATGTGGGAGTTCAATCCGGAGGGTCCGTGGACTATTAAGCACTTCTTCGGCCTGAAGCTCTAAGGGATGTGTAAATTATTCTTCGGACCACAAGTAAAGTGCCCGGACACCACCGAGGATGCGGGCCTAAGCTGCAATCGCCTAGATGCCCAAGTAAGTAACCTTAAAGCCGGACACTTCGTTTATATTTGTCATAACCATTATTCTGAAAAACCCTCTGTGGCCAGGAATGGCTCAATAAGGCAGAGAGAATCAGGTGTCCGGCGCCACTTCTTGAAGGCTCGCCTGGTCCAACCGTTGCCAAGATGCTTGGCCGGGTGCTCAGCAAAATTCCCTCAGGGAAAGGCGAAGGAAAGGGCAGTGAAGCCGAACTTGACACACTACGCATCCAAACCAGGGGAATCGTTACCTCCCCTGAGGAGGATAGTCGGGAAGGGGATGCTAAAGCCTCCTCCCCGCGCGGGAGGAAGAGGGCCGCCTCCGAAGACTTGGAGACGGAGATGCCCAAGCAAGGGAAGAAGGTATCACCAGGGTGTTCTGCCGCGACGGGCACCCACACCGCGTCGTGCCCACCAACGGGCCAGCCCTCCACCGAGCTGTAAGTTAATCGTTAATTCGAAGGTACGATGTTTCTCCGAGATCCATAACCAGGACTTCGTCTTTTGTAGTCCGGCTAGCAGCTCTTCTCAATAGAGTTTGTCTTTGGGGGATCTTCCTTCGGAGATGATGGAGAGTGAGACCCCACCCACCTCTCCGCCTCATGAAGTGGGCGAAACTGAGGTGTCGTCACGGAGGAGTCTGGATCTGCCGAAGCCGGAAGCTAATACGTTAGTCGCCCTGAGCCCGGAGCGTTTGGCTCCCACGGGGGGCGATGAGAAGGGTCTGACACAGTTCGATATCCGGCCGGACGTACTGACAGGTCTTCTGGAGCGAGCTGCACTCTCGGAGGAGCACCGCTCATTAATGAACATGGTGCTCACGAAGATTTCATCCGCTACAAGCGGTTTGAATGAGGCATTTACGAGCCTGCTCAAAGGCTTTGAGGTATGTAGTGAAAAATGCACTATTTTTTGGTTGTGAGGCACGCGCTAGGTGTGCTCCATATGGATAGTAGCCCCTGAGACTCTGGTTGCCCGCCATAGGCGGCAAACGGGGGATCATATAGTAATGGCTGCGCTATACATGTGCGCAGGTATATAAGGATCCGGCAGCCGACCAGTCTATTGAAGTTGCCGAACTAAGGAGGCAGATCGGATCTATCGATGCCGATATCACGCTGGTGAACAAGAGGCTGGAAGAGTCATAGGGTATGTGCTCTGCTTCCCTTATTATGTTTGTATAGGAGAATGCGAGAGGGGCATAATATTAATGCAAAGTGTTTGTACTGCAGATGGTGTTGCTGTCGTGGAGGCCTTGAGGGCGGAACTTGCTCAGGCCAAGGAACAAGCTCGGGCTAGCAATGCGGCTTCCCTAAAGGCGGCCGAAGAAATGAGAGCCGAACAAGCTGCTCATCGCCGAAGCGAGGAAAAGATAGCTGAAATGGTTGTGGAGTTGAAAAATGCCGCCGACCGGTATGTACTCCTTGAAAAGGAGTATAAGGCTAGTTCGGCCGAGCTGGACAAGGCACTTAACGCCACCAAAGAGATGCGAACTGAGATCCGGGGTATGCGGGAGGAGCTCCAACAGGCCGACAAAATCGTTGTTGGGGGCTCCTACTTACTGCGGACAAAGTTTTTGGATCCGAAGTATGCTCCCCTGGCTGGACGCTGGAGTCCTGCAGACGCATATGCGAACTTGGCGAATAGTACAGCTGACGCTGCCAAGTTCTTCGAGGATCAAGGTGATAAGGAAGTAGAGAAGCTTTTCTGGTCGCAATTCAATGCTCCCACTCGCCCGCTGCCGTTAAATGAGAAGGTGGCTGCTGTGGCGGAGCTTCACAGGCTGTCCGGGCTTACAATGTGGTGTGTAATAGACCATCTTTGGCTAAAGGGGCCTAAGCCGGACAGTTACGTTGGTTTGGTGCAACAATTCCTTGGGGTTGTGTCTCGGATCAACGTCATGAGGAGGTCGGCGTGCATAGAGGGTGCACGAATGGCTCTTGCCCGCGTTAAAGCCTATTGGACGGATATGGAGGCCACCATTATAGCGACCCAGGATCCGGCGGGAGGCCAATATCCGGCCGAGCACTACTTGGCACAGGTCACAGAAGGTGCCCGCCTAATAGAGGCGCAGTGCTCAAAGAATGTTTTGTTCGAGTGATAAGTCGAATCATTGTAAAAACAATGTTTATTTTGATTATGAGGCTATATTTATACTTTCTGCCTGAAAATATGATTGTGTCCCCTATGCGGCCGTTTTTATATATATAAGTAATATGAAAGATAGCAGTCGTTGGCTTCAGCCCCCACGCATACAATGTGGGGGTGTTCGTGAAAAATATGCTTAATCACACTTGATCCAACATCTTGGTCCATTAAGGAGGTGATCGCACGTCGAACTAGGCAACCAGACTATATAGTTGTAACACTTTCGCTTAGCCATGGGAGTCTAATGGTGGGGCTACTATGTAGCCCCTGGTACCTTCACGTGCATCCGAATACGGGCGCGTATGTACATGGCCGGGAAACGACCCTTCGTTAATGCGGAGGAATCCTAAAGATTCCGGTGAGTCTTCGAGTGGTTCAACAGTCTCTCGCTGCATCATGACAGTCAGTTTTCGGCTTTCTCTACTGAGGTGCTCATTCGGAATAACCAGGGCACAATCGCAGTAGTTCTCCTTTGGCCGCCTTAGCCGATAATAACGGAACGTAAGGCGGCAAACCCAGGAGCCGGGCAAACCCAACATTTGACCAAAGACATGATTCGGAGCTGATGCATATAAGGCCAAACTCATGACGTCGAACACTCCCGAAGGTATTCGGGCTTTATAACAGAAGATGGGCTCAAGAATGCCCATTCATTATGAACCCTGTGTTTCTAGGTACGTGCGGTAATCTGTCGTGGAAAAATTCCAATAACGACAGTATCCTCTATGGGTATGGAACCCATGGGATGGTTAAACAACAAGAGGCAATAGAAAAGGTTTACACAGGGGCTTAATCTAAAAAGAAACATGTTGAACGGTGCCCTGCTGCACGTCTGTGCCTTTATCTCCGTTGTGCCGTATCCTGGAAGGGTATCGCGCGAACGTTGTCTATGGAAAAAGGAAAACTCGTAGGAGAGTACAACGTAAGTATGCGATGGATAGTAAAAGTGTAAGATGTTGGCCTGCCAATAAGGTTGAGCCAAGTGTGGGGATGTATTAAATATTTATAGCCCCTGGTGTCCGCTATGGGATTACATATACGGTGCCCTGGTTTAATTTTATCCAGGCTACCGGACTCGTCTAACCGTGTCTGTGGTCTTAATGACCAGTCATGTTTTCTGATATTGGAGGCCGCTTATAGTCCGGCCGCCAGGGCCGTCGCGTGTTCCTCTGCGCGTGAAGAGTGCTCTGTGATTCCGATAACGATGATGACGCCACGTGGACCGGGCATCTTGAGTGTAAGGTAGCCATAGTGCGGCAAAGCGTTGAAGCGGGCGAAGGCCGTTCTTCCAAGCAGTGCATGATAGCCGCTTCGGAAGGGTGCAATGGTGAAGAGTAGTTCTTCGCTTCTAGAGTTGCCTGGGGGGCCAAATGTTACCTCCAGTATGATGGGGCCCCTGCCGTAAGCTTCGACGCCTGGTATCACCCCTTCAAAGGTGGTGTTGCTTTGGCTAATTCTGGATGGGTTTATCCTCATCCTACGGACAGTGTCCTCGTATATTAGATTGAGACTACTGTCGCCGTCCATGAGGACACGGGTGAGACGGTATCCGTCGATTATTGGCTCAAGCACCAAGGCCTCTGATCCTCCGCGCCAAATACTAGTTCGGCCGTCCATGTGATCGAAGGTGATCGGATATGACATCCAGTGCGTGTCTCTATGCGCGCGTTCATGCCTTCTCGTGGATGTGTGAGTTGCATGGATCATGTTTACTGTTTTAACCTCTGGCGGGAATTTTTTCTGTCCCCCAATGTTCAGCTGACGAGGTTCATCCTCGTCTTCACTTGGTGTTTCCCTCCCCTTGTGTTCGGCGTTTAATTTTCCGGCCTGCTTAAAGACCCAGCATTCTCTATGTGTGTGGTTCGCAGGTTTCTCCGGGGTGCCATGAATTTGGCATAGTCTGTCTAGGACTCTGTCCAGACCGGACGGACCCTCATTACTGCCTTTAAATGGCTTCTTTTGCTGATCAGGTCGAGAGCCCCTGAATCCGGCATTGACCATTGTGTTGTCCGGGCTCTCTTCCTTGTTTTGGCGTTTGTTTTTATTACGACGTGGCTTCCCGTTGCCATCCCTTATTTCGGATGTGCTGGGGTCCCTGGTGCCTTTACGGGCTAGCCAGCTATCTTCACCCGTGCAAAAGCGAGTCACAAGGTTTGTTAAGTCTTCCATTGTCCTTGGCTTTTCTTGGCCGAGGTGTCGGGCGAGCCACTCGTCGCGGATGCTGTGTTTGAATGTTGCTAAGGCTTTGGTGTCCGGACAATCGACAATTTGATTCTTCTTAGTGAGAAATCTGTTCCAAAGCTTGCGGACGGACTCTCCAGGCTGTTGGATTATGTGACTTAGATTGTCTGCATCCGGAGGCCGGACATAAGTCCCTTGAAAATTGGCCCTGAAAGCGTCCTCGAGTTCCTCCCAACTCCCAACTGAATTTTCGGGGAGGCTTTTCAACCAGTGTCGAGCTGGTCCCTTCAACTTGAGGGGAAGGTATTTGATGGCGTGGAGGTCATCCCCACGAGCCATGTGAATATGCAGGATAAAATCTTCGATCCAGACCCCTGGGTCTGTCGTTCCGTCATATGCCTCTTTGTTCACAGGTTTAAAACCTTGTGGGAATTCATGGTCCAGTACTTCTTTGGTGAAGCACAGGGGGTGAGCAGCCCCTCTGTATCTGGACGCGCTGTGGCATGCAGTCGGCTGTTGTTATGTCCGGTGTTTGTTCCGAACTGGTATTTGGCTTGTATGATCGTTTTGGTGACCATAGTCCCTCGCCGGGGTGTGTTCTTTAGATCCGTAGATGGACCTGGCCACACCGTCTTTCTTATCCAGATGCTCACGTAGATCGTGAGCGGCATCAGTAGACGTTCTATTGCGGTTGTGAAGTGGTACGTCTGGTCTCCTGGTCATATTATTCTTTGGTGGAACGGCCACGTCATCGAATTCTGGCAGTAGCTTGCGTTTTGGGTAGCTCTTTATATGGTGATTGTCGCCATATCGTTCTTCAGTGTCTAGCACTTTATTCCATCTGCGGTTGAGCGTTTCCTGTTCGGCTTTGAGCCGTTGCTTCTGCTTCTTTAGACTTCTCGTTGTGGCCATAAGCTTTCTGTGGAGGTTATCTCGTTCCACGTGTTCTTCCGGAATGATGAATGCATCATCGTCCGGATTGTGTTCTTGTCCTGGGGCGGTTTGATGGACTCGTCCCTCTGGATCATTGTGATCGGGCGTCTGCTTCAGACTCGGTTTGGCGTGACATGGCTCATCCTGCTCCATCGTTGGGTCCATGTGGTCGTTATTTCCTTCGGAGTTTGCTGGTATGTCGATCCTTCTTGCGCTCTTGTCGCTATTTTTACTGTTGCTGGACTTTGAGCGGCGTCTGTGTCGCCGTTTTGGCTTTTGCCCGGGGGTTTTATCGTTCGGATTGCCGCTGTCGTCCTCCTTGGGCGTATCCACCATGTATATATCGTGTGACGAGGTGGCCATCCACCGCCTGCGAGTGGTGGCTCCTGTACTTCTCCTGCATCATAGTCCATACCGTCGATGTCTTTGGAGTCGAAGTCAAGCACGTCGGTTAAATCATCGACCGTGGCAATGAAGTGGGTGGTGGGTGGGCAGCGAATTCCTTCGTCGCCTGCTTCCCACTCAAGGCGGACATAGTTTGGCCCAGAGCCTCCTGACAAAGAGAGAGACTTTAATGAGTTCAACATGTCACCAAAGGGCGAGTGCTGGAAGATGTCTGCAGCGGTAAACTCCATTACCGGAGCCCAACCTGGCTTGGCTGGCTCGAGGGTGTGCGGACCAGAACAAACATCCGGATACGAGTCCGGGGGCCCGAGGTTACAGGCCTCCACAGAGGTGGGACCTGTGTTCGGCTCCTCCGCCGATGAGTGTGCAGCCTGCGGGGCGGGGTCCACCCCTCCGTCCTTAGGCAATGCAACCTACTCCGGATTTAGATCCGAGGCTACTGCGGGGTTGATATCCCGAGCTTCGTCCGACAGTAGGTCTAAGTCGTGCTCATCATGACTGTTCGGTGCTCCTGGTGCAGGCCCAAATCCGTCAAAGATCAAGTCTCTGCGAATATCCGCTGTGTAGTTCATGCTTCGAACCTGACCTAGTGGTCAGGGGCGTAGCTATCGATCTGCTCCAGATGACCAAGCGAATTGGCCCGCAGTGCGAAGCCGCCGAACACGAAGATCTATCCGAGGAGAAACGTCTCCCCCTAGACCGTGTTGTTGACGATTGAAGGCGCCATCAGACCCTGCAGCGACAACATAGAGGAACTCTCAATGAAAGCACCAATGTCGGTGTCAAAACCAGCGGATCTCGGGTAGGGGGTCCCGATCTGTGCGTCTTAGGCTGATGGTAACAGGAAGCGAGGGACACAATGTTTACCCAGGTTTGGGCCCTCTCGATGGAGGTAAAACCCTACTTCCTTCTTGATTAATATTGAAGATATGAGTAGTACAAGAGGAGATCTACCACGAGATCGTAGAGGCTAAACCCTAGAAGCTAGCCTATGATGGTATGATTGTAATTGTGATCGGCCTTCTAAGGACCAACCTCTCCGGTTTATATAGACACCGAAGAGGGCTAGTGTTTACATGGAGTCGGTTACTAGGAAGGAAATATTATATCCGGATCGCCAAGCTTGTCTTCCACGCAAAGGAGAGTCCCATCCGGACACGGGCCAGAGTCTTGAGTCTTGTATCTTCACGCTTCAATAGTCCGGACGATGTATACAGTCCGGCTGTCCGGATACCCCCTAATCCAGGACTCCCTCAACCACAGTCTCTCCTCCCATCTTCCAAAGCTAGCACCGGACCACTCAGAAGGACATCTATGGAGAGGATGCAGCAGCGAATCAGGCAGATCGCCGACGGCGACCAGGCAAAGTTAGCCAGGTTGAAGGAGATCCTTAGTTGGTTTTACAATGAGTGGGAGATTTCGAGGATAGTGCAGGCCATGTGGCAATGTATGCGAAAGAGCGAGACGGCAGCGATGAGGGCGGTGATGTACATGTACTCCTCGGCGGCAGTCACGCTGCAGTCCTCTGAGTTCATCGACTATCTCCTCTGGGTGATGGAGAAGACAGATTCGCCTGAGGCGACAGTCAGGCGGAGGTGGTGGGCGTACTGGTCAAAGGTCGAGCACCCAGAGCATAACGAATCTATCGAGTATGGTGTGCCGTTCATGAGGGTGCAGAGCCAGCCGGAGCCACAGGAGTATTCGTTCTCCCACCGCAAGAGGAGGCCGGATGGCGCGACGTCGCTTCCCCGTCGTTCTCCACGGTTCCCTCGATGCTCGCCTCGTTTCAACGATGGCGGTAGGGTTTAAGGTAAGCTTCGCACTAACCTAACCTTCCACCTGCTCATGCTTACAATCAGTGTGACAGCTAATGAAAATCATGCTTACAATCAGTCTCCGGGTACTACGCCAATCACCCTAAAATAGCTCTGGACCTTTGGGTCAAAGTTGTGATACAGTGTACAAATAAAGAAAAATAGATTGGTGCTTCTTTCAGAAAAGAGTACTCCCTAGAAAACTGCCAATATAAGCTACTAGCATTTGGTTAGAGGATTTGCTGCCGAGAAAGATCCGTCCACAGAGAGCGCCACACATCCCACTGGTGGTGGTGGATGCCAATGCGTGCATGCAGCATGGTTGGTGTCGGTAATTTTTACTTGGCACACCTTGCACTCTACATATATGCCGGTTCCATACGTACATTTGTGCAGTTCCACCAAAATGCAGCTGAATAACCCTGTTTGCACAGATAATGAAAAAGCATGATTACGTTATAGTGGCACTAGTTGATGAAACACAAAAAATAAATAGAAGAAAATATTGCGATAGTATCACAGTATGCCATGCTGCGAGGGCGAGATGGGCCCTGCGACGCCTCATACGGTACGCCTCATACTGGACATCGTCCCAAGTCTCCCAGATACACCTTCTGCCAGTGATGAACATCAGTGTACAGCGGTAGTACAAGGAGGCGCCTTGAGACATTCAAATCTCTATTTTTGTACATATCAACTAAAATTAAGCACCCCGGTTTGCAAAAACACTTAAACATTAACAACGGGACTAGTTGATGAAACATACATTAACAAAGAGAAGCAGTTTCTTTATCTACATTGGAAATGAAACGATAGAGATGACACTCGCTCTATTTTAACTGTATTATTACTTCATTTTATCAGTGACCCTAGGGTCGAGAAGGTGGCAAATGAGGTGTACCGTGCGTCGCAAGGATGGAGGCCGGGGGTGCTTAGACTGGGATGCTGAAGCTAGCTCTTTCAGTCACCAACATGGATGATTCAATTCATGGGACCTTTTGGTGTAGTTCACCTAAAATGAAGCAATGTCCCGTGAGCTAGCAGCTGATACGTCTCCAACGTATCTACTTTTCCAAACACTTTTGCCCTTGTTTTGGACTCTAACTTGCATGATTTGAATGAAACTAACCTAGACTGGCGCTGTTTTCAGCAGAACTTCCATGATGTTGTTTTATGTGCAGAAAAGAAAAGTTCTCGGAACGTCCTGAAAATCCACGGAGGCAATTTTTGGAATTAATAAGAATTTCTGGGCGAAAGAAATACACCAGGGGGCCCACACCCTATCCACGAGACAGGGGGCGCGCCCCCCCTATAGGGCGCGCCCTCCTATCTCGTGGCCCTCTTGGACCTCCACCAACCTCAACTCCAACTCCATATATTTCGTCTCAGGGAGAAAAAAATCGGAGAGAAAGTTTCATCGTGTTTTACGACACGAAGCCGCCGCCAAGCCTAATCTCTCTCGGGAGGGCTGATCTGGAGTCCGTTTGGGGCTCCGGAGAGGGGGATTCGTCGCCGTCGTCATCATCAACCATCCTCCATCACAAATTTCATGATGCTCACCGCCGTGCATGAGTAATTCCATCGTAGGCTTGCTGGACGGTGATGGGTTGGATGAGATTTACCATGTAATCAAGTTAGTTTTGTTAGGGTTTGATCCCTAGTATCCACTATGTTCTGAGATTGATGTTGCTATGACTTTGCTATGCTTAATGCTTGTCACTAGGGCCCGAGTGCCATGATTTCAGATCTAAACCTATTATGTTTTCATGAATATATGTGTGTTCTTGATCCTATCTTGCAAGTCTATAGTCACCTATTATGTGTTATGATCCGACAACTCCGAAGTGACAATAATCGGGATACTTCTCGGTGATGACCGTAGTTTGAGGAGTTCATGTATTCACTATGTGTTAATGCTTTGGTCCAGTTCTATATTAAAAGGAGGCCTTAATATCCCTTAGTTTCCACTAGGACCCCGCTGCCACAGGAGGGTAGGACAAAAGATGTCATGCAAGTTCTTTTCCATAAGTATGTATGACTATATTCGGAATACATGCCTACATTACATTGATGAACTGGAGCTAGTTCTGTGTCACCCTATGTTATAGCTATTACATGAGGAATCACATCCGGCATAATTATCCATCACTGATCCATTGCCTACGAGCTTTTCACATATTGTTCTTTGCTTATTTACTTCTTCGTAGCTGCTGTTACAATTACTAGAAAACACCAAAATATTGCTACTATTGTCTTTACCTTTTGCCACCGTTACCATTACTATCATACTACTTTGCTACTAAATACTTCGCTGCAGATACTAAGTTATCCAGGTGTGGTTGAATTGACAACTCAACTGCTAATACTCAAGAATATTCTTTGGCTCCCCTTGTGTCGAGACAATAAATTTGGGTTGAATACTTTACCCTCGAAAGCTGTTGCAATCCCCTACACTTGTGGGTTATCAAGACTAATTTCTGGCGCCGTTGCTGGGGAGCATAGCTCTATTCTCTGAGTCACTTGGGATTTATATCTGTTAATCACTATGAAGAACTTGAAAGACGCTAAAACCAAGATTTATCCCTCAACTACGAGGGGGGGTAAGGAACTGCCATCTAGCTCTGCACTAGATTCTCCTTCTGTTATGAGTAAGCTTGCGACACCTAAACCTGCTACTGCTATGAATTCTGATATGTCGCATGTTATTGATGATGCCACTTCTGCTATGCATGATGAAACTACTTCTGTGTGTGATACTACTTTGCCATTAGGTGAATTTCTTGACGAACAACTTGCTAGAGTTAGGAAGAATGAAATTACTGAAGATGCTATTATAGATGATAGTGATGATGAAAGTTCTCCCAATGATTATGTATTGCATGTTGTTCCTGAGGGTTATGTTATGAATGAAGAAGCTGCTAGAGCTATCTTTGCTTGCAATGATAGATATGATCTTAAGAAATTATTAGCTAAATGGAAGCAGCAGCCTCTTAATGCTAGAATGAAACCTGACCCTGCTTTTGCTACTTCACCTATCTGTGTTACTGATAAGGATTATGAATTCTCTGTTGATCCTGAGATTATTACTCTAGTTGAATCTGATCCTTTTTATGGCCTTGAATCTGAAACTGTTGTGGCACATATTACCAAGTTGAATGATATAGCTACCCTGTTCACTCATGATGAAAGATCTTACTATTTTTATATCCTTAAGATTTTTCCGTTCTCGTTAAAGGGTGATGCTAAGACTTGGTATAATTCCCACTAGTATATGAAAGTGATAACATAGGAGACTCTCTATATGAAGAACATGGTGCTACTCTGAAGCACAAGTGTGGTAAAAGGATAGTAACATTGTCCCTTTTCTCTTTTTTCTTCTTTTTTTTGGATGGGCTTATTTGGCCCCCTTTTTTTATTTAGGCTTCTTTGGCCTCTCTTTTTTTATGGGGCAATGCTCTATAATGATGATCATCGCACTTTTATTTACTTACAACTCGATACTAGAACAAAGATATGACTCTATATGAATGCTTCCGGCGGTGTACCGGGATGTGCAATGATCTAGCATAGCAATGACATCAAAAAATGGACAAGCCATGAAAACATCATTCTAGATATCTTACAATCATGCAAAGCAATATGACAATGAATGCTCAAGTCATGTATATGATGGTGATGGAAGTTCCATGGCAATATATCTCGGAATGGCTATGGAAATGCCATGATAGGTAGGTATGGTGGTTGTTTTGAGGAAGATATAATGAGGCTTATGTGTGATAGAGCGTATCGTATCACGGGGTTTGGATGCACCGGCGAAGTTTGCACCAACTCTCGAGGTGAGAAAGGGCAATGCACAGTACCGAAGAGGCTAGCAATGATGGAAAGGTAAAAGTGCGTATAATCCATGGACTCACATTAGTCATAAAGAACTCATATACTTATTGCAAAAGTTTATTAGCCCTCGAAGCAAAGTACTACTACGCATGCCCCTAGGGGGATAGATTGGTAGGAAAAGACCGTCGCTCATCCCCGACTGCCAATCATAAGGAAGACAATCAAAGAAACACCCCATGCTTCAAATTTGTCACACAACGGTACCATACGTGCATGCTACGGTACTTGCAAACCTCAACACAAGTGTCTCTACAATCCACAACCACCCACTAGCATGACTCTAATATCACCATCTTTATATCGGAAAACTATTGCAAGGAATCAAACATATCATATTCAGCGATCTACAAGTTCATGTAGGATTTTATGACTAACCATGTGAATGGCCTATTCCTGTCATCTCTCTAAATACATATAAGTGAAGCAAGAGAGTTTAATTCTTTCTACAAAAGATATGCCCACGCTCTAACAAATATAAGTGAAGCAAAAGAGCATTCTACAAATGGTGATTTTCTATGTGAAGAGAAACAGGCAACCCAAACTTTAAATGATATAAGTGAAGCGCATGAAGCATTCTATAAAGCGCATGAAGCATTCTATAAAGCCATACTCAAAAGATTTAAGCGCATGAGCATTCTATAAATCAACCAAGGTCTATCTCATACCAGCATGGTGCATAAAAGAAAAATGAAAACAAATGCAAAAGACGCTCCAAGACTTGCACATAATGCATGAACGAAACGAATCCGAAAACATACCGATACTTGTTGAAGAAAGAGGGGATGCCTTTCGGGGCATCCCCAAGCTTAGACGCTTGAGTCTCCTTGAATATTTACTTGGGGTGCCTCGGGCATCCCCAAGCTTGAGCTCTTGCCTCTCTTCCTTTTCCTCATATCGAGACATCCTCGATTAGACACTTCATCCACACAAAACTTCAACAGAAAACTCGGTAAGATCTGTTAGTATAATAAAGCAAATCACCACTCTAAGTACTGTATCAAACCAATTCATATTTTGTTTTTGAATTGTGTCTATTGTAATATAACTTTTCCATGGCTTAATCCACTGATATAAATTGATAGTTTCATCAAAACAAGCAAACTATGCATCAAAAACAGAATCTGTCAAAAACAGAACAGTCTGTAGCAATCTGAACATTCACCATACTTATAGTACCCCAACAATTCTACCAAAATTAGGAAAAATAAACAAGTTGTATAGTAAGACATTTCAAAATGAACCATAACCATTTGACGTTCCAGTTAAGAATGTAAAATCGCGCACTACAGCCAAAGTTTCTGCCCTACACCGTACAAACCAACAAGCATTGTAAACATCCTAAAGGCAAACATTGGCACATTATTTTTATAATACAATGGAATTATACAAGTGGATAATTATTTTTGATGAATAGTTTCTGTAATCAAGATTCACAAAGTTTTCGTGAGCATGAACAGAGTTCAAGGCTAGCTCCCACTTCAACAATGCTTGTCTTTCTCACTTTGACCTTCCTTTTTGAAAAGTTTTCAGGTTCCCCTCTTCATTTTTTTGTGTTTAAACTATATGAAAACACTCAACAGAAATAAATGACTCTCTAAAACTTCCTGGTTGTCTCACTGGCAGTGCTTTCTTTAAAGCCATTAAGCTAGGCATGTAGTGCTCAAGTAATGAATCCACCCGGATCCCAAGGTATATCAAAGCCAATTTTAATTAACAATGATTTGTAATTTAGTAGTGAGCACAAAGTAACATAAATCATGCAAAAACGAAGTCTAACCCTCTTCCTATGCATCGAAATGTCATAAAAGAACAATTCATGCACACATAGTAAAGGCCAATGCATAGTATAAGCAGTTTCTTGCAATTTTATCATATTGGAAACATAAAGAGGCGGAGATGTAGTTCCTTTCTCATAATAATTGCAAGTAGGATCAGCAAGCACATGCATATTACATTCATCAAAATCATCATGTGCAATGGTAAAAGGCAACCCATCAATATAATCCTTAATACGCACAAACTTCTCTGATATAGTGTAGTTGGGAGAATTCAAAAAGATAATAGGACTATCATGCGTGGGTGCAATAGAAACAATTTCATGTTTAACATAAGGAACTATAGCAAGTTCATCTCCATAAGCATAATTCATATTGGCATCTTGGCCACAAGCATAGCAAGCATCATCAAAAAGGGATATTTCAAGAGAATCAACGGGATCATAACAATCATCATAGCAATCATCCTTCGGTAAGCACGAAGGGGATTTAAACAATGTATGAGTTGAAGAGTTACTCTCATTAGAAGGTGGGCACGGGTGATCAATCCGCTCTTCCTTCTTTTGTTCTTCGCTCTCCTCATCATCTTTTTCATCCAATGAGCTCACAATTTCATCAATTTCTTCTTCCATAGCTTCCTACAAAATATTAGTCTCTTCTTGGACTTCGAAGACTTTCTCAATAAATGCATTAGTATAGTAATTGTATTCATAATTTTCATAGCAATATCTAAGTATAGCAAGATTTTTTGGTCTATAAACTGAATCATCAAAATCGTCAAACGCTTTAAACATAGATTCAATCTCACAAGCACCCATAAAAGCAACAAATTCTTCTATTTGTTCCACATCATAGTAATCATAGATACCATTAGCATAAGAAGCTAAGGTTTCATTATCATTAAATTTGCATGAAAAGAGAAGGTGTGGAGCCTTCATCCTAGAGCAACAAGTAATATCATATCTCAAGCACATATCCCGGGCATACCAACGCAACATAATAAATTGATATCATAATAGTTTCCCTTTTTGTGTCAAGTGATAATCCCTAAAGTATTCACGTTGATCCAACGTGTCTCCCATTATAAAGTTGAATGGGGTTTTCTCAGGATTATCAAAGTAGTACATAATATCTTTCACATAATGAGAATCGAGGGTTTTAGGAGTTACCCCATCTCCATGAGTAGCAAGTACACCTAATTTTTTTGGTATTTCGTGTTCCATATCCATAACTAAAGATAGAGAACAACTTAGAACAGCAAATAAAAATTACTTAGTGATAAAGCAAACAAGCACGCACGAGAATATTCACCCCACGCTATGACTCCCCGGCAACGGCGCCAGAAAAAGGTCTTGATAACCCACAAGTGTACGGGATCACAAAAGTTTTCGATAAGTAAGAGTGTCGAACCCAATGAGGAGCTAAAGGTAGGATAAATATTCCCTCAAGTTATATCGACCACCGATACAACTCTACGCACGGTTGACGTTCGCTTTACCTAGAAAGAGTATGAAACTAGAAGTGCTTTGTAGGTGTGATAGGATAGGATTGCAAGATAATAAAGAACACGTAAATATAAACTAGGGGCTGTTTAGATAAAGAAACAATGAAGTAAATAAAGCGAGTGTGGAAAAGTGGTGGTAGGAGTTGTGAAAGTGTCCCTAAGCAATTGACTACGTTACTAGACCGGTAATCACTATTGCAACTCTATTTGACGGAGAGGCATAAGCTAACATACGTTCTCTACTTGGATCATATGCACTTATGATTGGAACTCTAGCAAGCATCCGCAACTACTAAAGATTCATTAAGGTAAAACCCAACCATAGCATTAAAGCATCAAGTCCCCTTTTATCCCATACGTAAACAACCTACTTACTCGGGTCTGTGCTTCTGTCACTCACGCCACCCACCATAAGCAAATCATAAACATATTGCAAACCCTACAGCAGAAAACCCTCACGCTTGCACGACACGAAGGGCACCATAGGACAGCACCAATAATAAAACATGCAACTCAAACCAATCATAGCAATTCATCAATCACCGATAGGACAACGAAAATCTACTCAGACATCATAGGATGGCAACACATCATTGGATAATAATATGAAGCATAAAGCACCATGTTCAAGTAGAGGGTACAGCGGGATGTGGGAGAGTGGAGCGTTGAATATAGAAGGGGAAGGTGATGGAGATGTTGGTGAAGATGACGGCGGTGTTGGTGAAGATCGCGGTGATGATGATGGCCCCCGGCAGCACTCCGGTGCCACCGGAAGCAAGGGGGAGAGAGGCCCCCTTCTTCTTCTTCCTTGACCTCCTCCCTAGATGGGAGAAGGGTTTCCCCTCTGGTCCTTGGATCCCATGGCGTGGGAGGGGCGAGAGCCCCTCCGATATTGGATCTATCTCTCTGTTTCTCTCTGTTTCTGCGTTCTCAGATTCTGCCCCTTCACCATTTCTTTTATATCCGGAGATCCGTAACTCCGATTGGGGTGAATCTTTCGCCCAGATTTTTCTCATAAAATTAGCTTTCTTGCAGCAAAAGAAGAGTGTCATCCGCCTTACGGGTGGCCCACGAGAGTGCCAGGTGCTCCCAGGGGGTGTGGGCGCCCCCCTTTCTCGTGGCCACCTCGAACACCGTTTCGCGTTGATTCTTCCTCCAAAAAATCCCAAATATTCCAAAATAATTCTCCGTCCATTTTTATCCCGTCTGGACTCTGTTTGATATTGGTTTTCTGCGAAACATAAAATATGCAACAAACAGGAACTGGCACTGGGCACTGGATCAATATGTTAGTCCCAAAAATAGTATAAAAAGTTGCCAAAAGTATATGAAAGTTGAATAATATTGGCATGGAACAATCAAAAATTATAGATACGATGAAGACGTATCAGCAAGCCATTGAGAATAAATGCATCTTCAAGAAGAAGATTGACGCTGATGGTAATTTTACTGTCTACAAAGCTCGACTTGTCGCAAAAGATTTTCGACAAGCTCAAGGAGTTGACTATGATGAGACTTTCTCACCCATAAGATGCTTAAGTCTGTCCGAATCATATTAGCAATTGCCACATTTTATAATTATGAAATCTAGCAAATGGACGTCAAAATTGCATTCCTTAATGCATTTCTTAAAGAAGAGTTGTATATGATGCAACCAGAAAGTTTTGTCGATCGTAAAGGTGCTAACAAAGTGTGCAAGCTCCAGTGATCCATCTATGGACTGGCGCAAGCATCTCAGAGTTGGAATATACGCTTTGATGAGGTGATCAAAGCATATGGTTTTATACATACTTACGGTGAAGCATGTATTTACAAGAAAGTGAGTGGGAGCTCTGTAGCATTTCTGATTATTATATGTGGATGACATATTGTTGATTGGAAATGATATAGAATTTCTGGATAGCATAAAAGGATACTTGAATAAGAACTTTTCAATGAAAGACCTCGGTGAAGCTGCTTATATATTGGGCATCAAGATCTACAGGGATAGATCGAGACGCTTAATAGGACTTTCACACAGCACATACCTTGACAAAGTTCTGAAGAAGTTCAAAATGGACCAGTCAAAGAAAGGGTTCTTGCCTGTGTTACAAGGTATGAAATTGAGTCAAACTCAACACCCGACCACTGCAGAAGATAGAGAGAAAATGAAAGTCATTCCCTATGCCTCAGCCATAGGTTCTATCATGTATGCTATACTGTGTACCAGACCTAATGTGTGCTTTGCCATAAGTCTGGCAGGGAGGTACCAAAGTAATCAAGGAATGGATCACTAGACAGCGGTCAAAAACATCTTGAAGTACCTTAAAAGGACCAAGGATATGTTTCTCATTTATGGAGGTGACGAAGAGCTCGTCATAAGTGGTTACGTCGATGCTAGCTTCGACACTGATCCGGATGACTCTAAGTCACAAACCGGATACGTATTTGTATGGAATGGTGGAGTTGTCAGTTGGCGCAGTTCCAAGCACGTTGTGGCGGGATCTACGTGTGAAGCAAAGTACATAGCTACTTCGGAAGCAGCACATGAAGGAGTCTGGATGAAGGAGTTAATATCTGATTTGGGTGTAATACTGATACGTCTCCAATGTATCTATAATTTATGAAGTATTCATGCTAATATTTTATCATTCTTGGGTGTTTTACAATCATTTTATAGTCATTTTATATCATTTTTTGGGACTAATCCATTGACCCAGTGCCTAGTGCTAGTTGCTGTTTTTTGCTTGTTTTTTACATCGCAGGAAATCAATATCAAAGGGGAGTCCAAACACCGCGTAACTTTTTGGAGATTTTTTATGGACTAGAAGGAACCCAATGGGCCTGAGTTGCTCCTGGGGGGGTGCCCCGAGGGGAACACAACCCACCAGGGTGCACCAAGCCCCCCTAGCGCGCCCAGGTGGGTTGTGCCCACCTCGGTGGCCTCCCGCACCCCCTCTTTGCACTATAAGTTCCCAAATATTCCGAAATCCTTAGGGGTAGCCCTAGATCAAAAGTTCCGCCACCGTAAGGCCTTTGTATCCACGAGATCAAATCTAGACCCCGTTCCAGCACCCTGCTGGAGGGGGGAATCATCTCCGATGGCCATCTTCATCATCTTGGTGACCACCACGATGAGGAGGGAGTAGTCCACCCTCGGGTTGTACCAGTAGCTATGTGTTTGATCTCTCTCTCCCTCTCTCTCTCTCTCTCGTGATCTATATCATGGGCTTTGTTAATATAGTCGGATCATATGATGTTTCTCCCCTCTATACTCTTGTCATGATGAATTGAATCTTTACCCTTTCAAAGTTTTGTCTTGTCGGCTTGAATATTCAGAGATGAGAACACATGATATATGTCTTGCAATATGAACACTTGAGGTGACAATGAGGTATCTTACTGATTCACTTGATATGTGTTATGGCATTCAACTCGCGGATTCCCGCGGTGATATTTGGGTAACCTATGCATAGGGGTTGATGCATGTTTTTGTCCAATGGAAACTTTGTGGTATCTTTATAGTTCTTTGTGTGGATTGAGTATTATGAATATGAATTTGCTTTCGTGTTATTCTAGTACGAACTCCAGGATAGATCGAACGGAAAAAATAGCTTTGTGTTATTTTAGTACGAACTCTTGAATGGATCGAACGGAAAGAATAGCTTTGAGGTGGTTTCATGACCTACAAACAATTCCTATCTTTTGTTCTCCGCTAATAGGAACTCGGGAGTGATTCTTTATTGCACTGTGAGGGATAATCATATGATCCAACTATGTTAGCATTGTTGAGAGGTAGCACTAGCAAAAGTACAGACCCTAGGCCTTATTTTTAAGCATTGCAACACCGTTTTTGTGCCGGTTTACTATTTGCTACCTTTCTATTTTTATTTATTCAGATTATAAAATTACATTTCTACCATCCATATTTCACTTTTATCACCATCTCTTCGCCGAACTAGTGCACCTATACAATTTGCCATTGTATTGTATGTGTTGGGGACACAAGAGATTTCTTGTATTTGGTTGCATGATCATTTGAGAGACCATCTTCATCCTACACCTCTCACAGATTGATAAACCTTAGGTTATCCACTTGAGGGAAAATTGCTACTGTCCTACAAAACTCTGCGCTTGGAGGCCCAACACGGGTTTACAAGAATAAAGTTGCATAGTAGACATCAAGCTCCTTTCTGGCGCCGTTGCCAGGGAGGTTAGGAAACCGGCACTCACGCCATGGCAACGCAGCTCTTTTCTGGCGCCGTTGCCGGGGAGGTGAGTGCTTGAAGGTATATCTTTAAATCTCGCAATTGAATCTTTTAGTTTCTTATTTTATCACTAGTTCGATTTATAAAAGGAAACTACAAAAACAAAATGGAATTAAGGTTGCATCATATTATTGATCATCTTTATAATATCTTTCTTGAAAATGATGGTTCGGAAAATTGTGCTCAATTGATAGAAGAAGAATTTAATAAAATGATTGGCATGAATGATGAGCATGATTGCAATGTTGTTAGTATAAACTCTTTGAATATCCATAGTACTAATGATGATTGCACTAGTCATGATGAAAATGTATCTTATAAGCATGTCAACTTTTGTGGAGTGCATAGAGTTTGCAAGTACACACCAAATAGGGAAGATAGATTTTGCAAGAGGCATAAGTATTTAGAAACTAAATGGTTGCAAGAGAGGCTAGATGTTTGTGCTGAAAATTTAAATTTTCTTAGCCATCCTTGTGAACTTTGCAATGAACATGGTCATTTAAAACTCCAATGCCATTTGTTTGATGATCAAATCGTGTCCAAAAATTGTGATAACTTGATTACCCTTGAGCATCATAAAGAACTTAGCCTTCTTTTGGGGTATGAAAAAATGAAATGTATAACTAAGGATATTCCAGAATTTGCCCTTGAAAGAGTTCTTGATTTTGATCTAGAGGAAATTTATATGTTTTGTGCGGTAAATTGCATTGAGAATCCTTACATTGCCAACTATCTAAAGAAAAGAAAATAAATAGAGCATGAAGAGAGTACTAATGGAAGGGAAAATATTTCCCAATACCCTCCTAGTGTTTCTTATGATGAATCAGGTAACGAGGAGGAGCTTCCTATCTAATCAATCTCTTCAACAAGATGCTCAGAAAAAATGATTAAACCCACACATGAGGTGGTGAAGAAGAAAAAGAAAAGTAGAAAAAGTAGAGGTAAAAAGGTAACTCTCCCAAGTAATATTGCTCCTATCACCATTGTGCCTCATGAAAGTGAATCAAATATGTTGATGGAGGATGATGATATTGAGTATGATTTTGTGATGCCTACTACTTGTTGTGATGATTATGATTGGGAAGAAAATGATGTCTCTTATGATATTAAAAATCTTTTTGGCACTTGCTTGGAAGAATATGATAATAATGTTTGCTATACTATTGGTGCCATTCATGCTATTGATAAGAATGATTATGAGGATATGCAAAAGCACAAGCTTGGGGATGCTATGTTTGATGAGTATGAAATGTTTGAAGATTTATTTGCTGAAAATGATCATTTGATTCCTTCTACTTTCGATAAGAAAATTAATTATGATGATAGCATGCCTCCTATTTATGATGATTACAATGATGAAAGTGGGTTTGGAAGAGTGTCAACTCTAGGTAGTAGTGATCCCACTATTTTGGAGGGTGTTGAATCTTATTTCAATATTGATGAAAGTGGATTTGGAGAGGTCATGACTTTATTTAGTGATACATCCACTATTTTGGAAGAGGTTTCAATTGACTATGATGAGAACAAAGTTGCTACTTATGATGATTATTATGATGACATGTATGCCATAAAGAGTAATAAATTATCTATGCTTTTGGATCATGAAAAGAATGCTTTATGTGATGGTTATATGGATGAATATATTCATGATGCTACGAAAAATTATTATGAGAGAGAAACTTATGATTCATGATTCTCTTGTTATGTTTCAATCTTTATGTTTTATGCGAGCATCATTGAACTCATCATGCCTAGTTAAAAGGCATTAAAGAAAAGCGCTTGTTGGGAGACAACCCAACACTTTTATCTACTGTTTTTGTGTGTTCACATGATTATGCTAATGTAGTAATCATGTTTTATTGCTTTTGTTTCAATAAAGTGCCAAGTAAAGCCTTTGGGGTCATGTTGGGTGATAGTTGATTTGATCTTGCTGAAAAACAGAAACTTTTGCACTCACGAAAATAACTCTCACTTTTAATAGGAGTGCTTTTGGGTTGATTCTTTTTGAACAAGATTAATATACAAATTTCTCACGTGGTACAATTTATTTCATAATTTTTGGAGTATCAGAAGTATGGTTTGCGTACAGATTACTACAGACTGTTTTGTTTTTGATAGATTCTGTTTTCAATGCATAGTTTGCTTGTTTCCGTGTTTCTATGGCTTATATTGCTCAATATAAATTGTAGAAATGATATGCTACAGTATGCATTGTGTGCAAACAATTATGAATCTTGTCTTTGACAGTACCAAAAGTGTAATGGTTTGCTCTTTATCATACTAACCTATCTCACAAAGTTCCGTTAAGTTTTGTGTGATTGAAGTTTTCAAGTTTTGGGTCAGATGTCGATATGAGGAGAATAAGGAGTGACAAGACCCTAAGCTTGGGGATGCACAAGGCACCCCCAAGGTAATATTCAAGGAATATCCAAGCAACTAAGCTTGGGGATGCCCCGGAAGGCATCCCCTCTTTCTTCTTCAACATTATCGGTAACCTAACTTGGAGCTATATTTTCATTCATCACATGCTATGTGTTTTGCTTGGAGCGTCATTTTATTTTGTTAGCATTTGCTTGCTTCTATCTATAGTAATGTTTTGAATCTTTTACTTCAATAAAAATGTCAAGTATATCCTTTGCCATGCTTATCTTCCAAGTATATGAGTTGCTGTTTCAAAACAGAAAGTTTATCAATGTTGCAAAAATTCCCTAGAAAAGTCAGAATATGATAAACTGTTGAAACTTTTTGCAAAATAATATGTGATAAATTTTCTACAGTGTATTAGTTTTATCATAATTTTTGGAGTTAGGTAACTATGATGAATCTTGCATTCTTTACAGACTGTACTATTTTGGCAGATTGCTGTTATGGTTGCATTGTTTGCATATGTTTGCTTGTTTGATGATTCTATTTGAGGATAGGAGTATTAAATATGCAGAAACATTTAGTATGCAATGTTGAATAATGATTTTAGTGATTTTCTACTATAGAGGATGATAAGGTTTTGCATTGGTTTATACTAACTTATCTCACGAGTTCTTGTTGAGTTTTGTGTGGATGAAGCTTTTTGAGATTTAGGAAAACCGTGGTATAAAAGGAATTAAGGAGACACGAAATCTCAAGGTTAGGGATGCCCAAGGCATACCAAGATAATATTTCAATGTCTCAAGCATCTAAGCTTGGGGATGCCCCGGTAGGCATCCAACCTTTCTTCTTCAACAATTATCGGTTAGTATCGGTTGAGCCTAAGCTTTTGCTTCTTCACATGAGTTGTGCTACTCTTGAAATGTCATTTTATTTTCATTTTGCTTGCTATTTTAATAAAATACTTAGATTTGAAAGTTTTTTAATAAGAGAGGGTCCTCAAATAGCTACCTATTTACTTATCTACTCGCATGATCTTCACTTATATCTTTTTGGAGTAGTTTGTCATTTACTCTTGTGCTTCACTTATATCCTATGAGTAAATTGTTGAATAAATTGAATGTCATGAAGTTGAAATCATATCATGCCTAGTGGTAGCTTCACATTGGGTTTAGAAAGTGAAATCTTTTGAGGCTTGACAATCACAATATTGGTCATACAAGCAATTCACGAATAATTAGTATAAGGAAGAGAACTTTCACATATAAGTACACTATCCTAGAAATATTTTGTGATTGTGAGCCCCCATCAAAATATTATATGCCAAAATTGTTGACGTTGGACAAGGAAGACAGCGTAATGATTTATGTTTGCTCATATTCACATAGAAGTTATATTGTCATAGATCCTTCAACATGTGGTGCTTGCCCCCCATCTTTGCTAGCCAAAAATTCCGCACCAAGTAGAGATACTACTTGTACATCCAAAACCCTTAAACCCAAATATTATTTTCAAGTGTCCATCATACCTGCCTAAGGATTGAGCAAGACCCTTCAAGTAAGTTGTCATTGGTGCAATAAGGCAATAAAATTGCTTCTAAAAGTGTTAGATCATTTAGTGTAAGAGAAAACTGAGCGTTGTATGTACTTGTGATGGCAAAGAATAAAAGCGAAAGACTGCATAATAAAGGTTGCTATCATAAGGGGCAATATAATGTGACATTCTTTTGCACTAAGGGGTTGAGCATACAAACAAATAAGCGCATGGCAACCTCTGCTCCCCTCTGTGAAGGGTCTATATTTTACTTTTATGTATTTACTTTCATGCAAGAGTCAAAGTTTTTCTCTCTATTCCTTTTTATTTTTCTCCTTTGGCAAGCATCATGTGGCGAGGAAAGATCTAGGCACATATATCTAGTTGAATATGGGTAGCATGAGTTATTATTGTTGACATCAACCTTGAGGTGAATACATTGGGAGGCAAAACAATAAGCCCATATCTTTCTATGTGTCCGGTTGAAACGTTTTGCTCATGTGTACGCGGTGAGCGTTAGCAATCATAGAAGACTATATGATGGTTGAGTATGTGGAGCTCTTACTTAAACTCTATTGAATAAGTTGAATTGCAATTGCTTGGCGACTGAGAACATAGGTTGTTGGGTTTCAAGAGAACTCATTGTTTGAACCTTAACATGTGAATTGGTTGCTACTGTAATATGAGAAGTTTTATAAGAAAGAATTGATGTTATGATGCTAGGAAAAGTGATTGAAATTATCATTGATCAAACTTATGCATTTTTCTAGCATTCACACTTCATAAATTATTTCTTTTATCATTTACCTACTCGAGGACGAGTAGGAATTAAGCTTGGGGATGCTGATACGTCTCCAACGTATCTATAATTTATGAAGTATTCATGCTGATACTTTATCATTCTTGGGTGTTTTACTATCATTTTATAGTCATTTTATATAATTTTTTGGGACTAACCTATTGACCCGGTGCCCAGTGCCAGCTGTTGTTTTTTGCTTGTTTTTTACATCGCAGGAAATCAATATCAAACGGAGTCCAAACACCGCGTAACTTTTTGGAGATTTTTTATGGACCAGAAGGAAACCAATGGGCCTGAGCTGCTCCTCTGTAACACCCCCTGTGTCATGCTACAGTAATCCCCTAATAATGGCGCCATGTCATCACATTTACTGTTGCTAATCTTCACTTGATCCAAATCACAATTCAAATTCAAATCCAATCTGAAGTCAAAAATCCATATTTGTCTGACATGAAATCTAAAATGTTCATCTTGTGGCAAATAATCATTTGTCAATATTGGTGGTGAACCAACATTTTTTCAAGATGTTTAAATGGCCTAAACCAATTAAAGTAGTGGCTAAAACAATAGATTAAATGCCTTTTCAATTTATAAAAGTGGCAACCTTTTTCAAAACCCTCACGATCTTTTTGTGGCAGTGCCAACTATTGCAATGTAATTATGTGGCCAAGTCCCGCATTTTACAAAATCCTTTTTGGCAGCTCAAATATTGCAAAAACATTTTCTGTAAAAAGAAAAGAGCAGAAGAAAATGAAAAAGATTAAATGAGAGAGGCCCCCTGCCTTACTGGACCTTAGCCCACCTCGGCCAGCTGGACGGCCCACTCCCCCTCCCCGATCACCCCCCTCATCCATGTTCCTCTGACCCGGGCCGCTACAGGCGCCGTTCCCGCCCGACCGCCTCGCCAGCAATGCCGGGAGGAGGATAAGGCTGTCGGCGCCTCGACGCCTCGATCCTCCCCACTCCACTCACTCCCCCACCCTCGCCCTCTCTGCTTGCCCCAGATCCCCTCTCCTCGCCCCTCTCCCTCTCTGCCACTTCCTCCCGACGCCGCCATGGCCTCGCCACCGTGAAGCTCGCAACCACCGACCCCATTCGCCTCCCCGACGCGCTCACCGGCTTCCTCGTCGTCGTCCACATCGCCTATGCCTTCAGAGTTGAGCCGAGCGCCTCTCCTCCGACCGGAACACGCCCGTCTTCAACCTTTGGATCGCCGGCGTTCGTCGCCGATTCCGGCTACCAAGCGCCCTCCCCGAGCTCGCCGCCACACCCTATGGCTCCGATATGAGCTCGCCCTCCTCTCCCCGCTCTCCCATGTCCCTCTGCCTAGCCGTAGCCACTCCACCGCGTTGCTGACCTCCACCGCCCGCCATGGCCGCCGTGCACGCGCCGTGCGCGCTCCCGCAACCCCGTGTGAGTCACTGGTGCTCTCCTGGACGCGCACAACACTAAGTCGCAGCCCCAACCGCACCCCTAGGCTGCTCCCGCCGCGATTCGAACGGGGCCCGAGCACCACCGCCGCTCCCCATCGCTGCTCTGGCCAGCTCCGGCCTCCCCAGCGTCGCCTATTACCACCACTTGACACGGCGTCGACCGCCATGCGAAAGAGTCCACCCGTGCCTCCGTTCATGCCCCTGTTGCCGACTCCATCCTCCGCCCAACTCCGGCGACCGCAAACCTCGACATCGGCGATGCTCCAACCGTCCCCAGTGCGGGACGTCATCACCATCGCGTGCGCGACACCGGCACACACCCATAGGTCCAAACCGCCAGCCCGGAGGCCCTCTGTGGCCTTTTTCCGGCCTACTCCAGCGTGTCACCGCCGTTGTAATGTCCGCCGTCGGCGCGCCACCGCCATCGCTGACGTGGCCGCCTGCGGCCACCACCCTGGGTCGCTGACCGGTGGCCCCAGTGGCCCCCGCTCGCCCCCTTGACCAGGTTGACCCGGTCAACCTCGCTGACTAGGCAGCCCAATGCCACTAACATGTGGGCCTCGCGCTAGCTAACATGCTAGTCAATTTAATCCACTGTTAGGGCCACAGTCGCTGACATGTGGGAGCCACTGGTCAGGTTTGACCTGGTCAGCCGCTTTGTTGGCTGCTGACGTCATCAACACATCATGTTGACGTCATATTCCATTTCTGTTAATATAAATAAATCCAGAAAATGGTTTAATCTTTGAAAAATCATAGTAATTAAACTGTAACTCAGATGAAAATGTTTTCTACATGAAAGTTGCTAAAAAATCCAATGAATCCGAATACGTGGTCCGTTCATCTCTCACATGCCCCCTAGCATGCTGAACATGGAACTGTCCCCTCTCTTTCGTTTGTCTGGAATCTGTCTAACATCAGGAAATCATCCTAGGATGTTTTCCCTCTCCGTATGCAACATCTAGCACTGCGTCAGTTCACCCCTAACATTGCGTTTTTCCATGTTATGCTTTATGTTGCCTTGTTTTCTTTATATTTATTGTTTCTCCCCCCTCTTCTCTCCGGTAGACCCCGAGACTTATGTTGCCCCTATGATGGACTACATCGACGACGACCCTTCTTCCCTTTCAGCGAAGCTTCCAGGCAAGCCCCCCCTTTGATCATCTCGATATTGCCCATTCCATTCTCTCATGCTTGCATTAGATTTTTATAATGTTATTGTTTGCTCCTATTCTGATGCATAGCCTGCTTTTGTAACCTGCTTATTGTTACCTACCTGCTTATCCTAAACTGCTTAGTATAGGTTGGTTAGTGATCCATTAGTGACCCCCACCTGGTCCTTGTTGCCCCTGCTTCATCATCGATGACTCGATCAACATGATCGATAACCAGAGCCTGACACCTCACATCACATCACGCCCCTTTTGTTGCTCGACTCTGCAGAGTTACCATCGAGTGCTAAGGGTGGATACATCACTCCTGATGAGATCTCCGTAGTGTAGCTATTCGGTCGTGGTCATCGAGGGTGATTTCCTCCTTAACCACTTTCGATACGACTCTGTCGTGCAACCCCCCAATTGTGAACCTCGAGGGTGGTTCCTCTTACATTCACCTTGATGATTACATCGAGTGGAATCCACCGAGGGTGGTTCCTCAGGGTTCCCCTTGGTGTTAGGCACACAGTTACTATGGTTACTATGACTTTACACTGAACCATGTTACTAAAGACGGGTCGGCCCTGAGGGGTACCCGCGCGAGCTTAATTGCGAGTGATGTGGAGTCGGGTTTGACCTGGAGGGTGCCCGTGAGATAATAACGAGGCGTGGTCGGGCATTCTTAGCCCTTGCCGCAAGTCATCGAGACAGGGCGACGGGGTCACATCTTTCGTGAGTCTCTGCTTGTTACTGTGCGTTCCTAATCCACTACGATTTGGATATTTGATCTGAGGGGCCTATGGCCTGATAGCACTAACCATCACGTGGGCATAGTATGGGTGTTCTGTGTCGTATGCATCGACCGAAGCTTAATAGATGTCAGCGACTGAGCGGCGCACACCGGGTTGGACTGCGTAAGCACCTGCCTTTTTAAGGAGGTAGCTAGGTCTGCTCCCCGATCGCCCATGCAACATGCAAGAGTTCTCGGGGCGATGGCCCATGACCCCTGGGGGCATAGGTTTAGTTCGGCGTGCTGACCTCTCTATTAAGCCTAGGTCGGGTTGCGGCGTATTGTTTGGCCGAGGCCGGGCATGACCCAGGAAAGTGTGTCCGGCTGGAGTTAATCGAGCGTGGTGGGTAAGTTGGTGCACCCCTGCAGGGAATAAAACATCTATTGATAGCCTATCCTACGATAACAGACACTCGGAGTTGTATCCCGATCGATACAACTAGAACTGGATTATGCCGAGGCATGAAATGGATATGTGGCTCCAGGAGTCAAGAACGGATCCCGAGGCATTGACAACAACATAATTATGACTTATGTTATACTACTCTACTCCCTCCTCTTGCTGCAAGACGGTGGTTCCCAGAAGTTGCTAGTCTTCGATAGGACTAGCTTCTCCCCCTCTTATTCAGGCATTCTGCAGTTAGTCCACAGATACAACCCCTTTCATTCATACCGATGCATAAGTAGTGTAGATCCTTGCTTGCGAGTACTTTGGATGAGTAGTGACGGTTGCTTTGTTCCCTCTTTTCCCCCTTTTCCATTCTTTTCGGATGACGCAACCAGATAATAGAGTCCCAGAGCCAGATGCCACCTTCGATGATGACTACTACAAACCCGAGGGTGCCTACTACTACGTGGAGGCCACCGACGACCAGGAGTAGTTAGGAGGCTCCCAGGCAGGAGGCCTTGCCTTTTCGATCGTGTTGCTTTTGTGCTAGCCTTCTTAAGGCAAACTTGTTTAACTTATGTCTGTACTCAGATATTGTTGCTTCCGCTGACTCGTTTGTATTCGAGCCCTCGAGGCCCCTGGCTTGTAATATAAAGATCGTATTATTTTAATTTGTGTCTAGAGTTGTGTTGTGATATCTTTCCGTGAGTCCCTGATCTTGATCATACACATTTGTGTGTATGATTAGTGTACAATTGAATCGGGGGCGTCACAAGTTGGTATCAGAGCCGACTGCTTGTAGGTAGCCCCCTTTCCAAGTCCTTGGCCGAAGTTGAGTCTAGTCACAAAAATAAACTTTTACTAACATTGGCTGTGAGTCTTACGAGCCCACGTCGCCATTGGGTGGTATTAGGATCGTTTACTCCTCATCTATACTCTCGGACTCTGATCTCTCATCTATTCAGGTTAAATGATTTTGCTAACCCTAACTCTAGGTTCTCATTACTACTCCCTACCGGAGAGCCCCTCATTCCAGATGATCGCCTGCTTCACCAGAAGATTCCGAAGATACTTTGCAATGTTCTCCCGAGAACTGGTGCTCATCACTTTCGCAACTGCCTTCCACCATCAACTCTATGGATAACTACATATCCTTGCCGTTCATACCTTCGTCCCCAGTTGCTCTTGTTATTACCAGATGCCCCAAAATACTATTTGTTGTTCCAAGAATACTTTGTGCCTACTGCCTTATAGTTCCTTGTCGCCTGGTTACAATTATGAATACCCTACGGATAATTACTCACCCTTGCCGAGGATTCGTTCATCCCGAATTGTTCTTGTGCTTCACAAAAGTCTTCAAAAATACTATTCGATCTTCCGAAAATCTTCAGCAGCCTATTGCTCTTGAAATTCTTGCTTGCTTGCATTATGGTTAATCCCATAAGTCTAGTAATCTTATTGGCATCCTTTGTCACTATCATTTTGAGTCTGTTGATGGAACTGGTGCGTGAATGCACACAATCATTAGTTGATCCTTATAAATTACCTTCGGCTCAGATGTCACCCCGAACATGAGCTGGTTCTCGGTCAATCAAACATTGATTGATTGTCGATCTATGTCTATTCAACTTACTTGTCTTTTGATCAGAGCCTCTGCTTCTGATCCCCCGAATTGGAAATCATAATTCCTTTGCATTTAAGCTTTGGAATTATCAGTTATTTCCAAAATCTGATGCTTCAGCATTATTTCTTCTTCTGACTGAATATCGATACTCACATCAGCTCCGTTGTGGATCGCCGGATCCATTATTGGATTATCATCCGACAGTGTCCTTCATATTCAAAGAACCTCGTGAAGGTCTTTCCCAGATACATAATGCCTTTGGTAATTGTATCATCTCCTTTTGTCAACCATGCTCTGCTTTCGAGCTTGTGTTGTTTACTTCTGAAGTTTGTGGAATAGGTTCCTAATATGCCCCTATGGGTTGAACCTATGCCTCCCATAATCCGTTTGAACCCGAGAGTTTTCACGAGTCATACTCTTCTGGTGTTTTGCCAGATATAATTTCAACACTACAACTTCATCGAAAACGAGAAGTGAAGGGAAGGTTATACATTGAAGAAGTGGGATTCAACCTTGAACTTTGTGTTCATGCCCATGGACACGATGTAGATCTTATCATGGAAGCTTCTCTTAAATTAATTGTTCCCCTATCTTATATCTGGGATCTGGTCTTTTGCAATCATGGTTCCGACCATATTTTCTCCCTGATTCCATGTCTCGGACAATTTAAAGCACTTGTCTTCTACAGATCAATACATCTCTGTAACCTCTATTTTGATCTTCCTTCGAGTATTACGCTCTGGTATCTCGAGAATATCACGGGACTACATAACTTCTTATGAGTTCTTCCTCAACTATTATTTCTCGCCGATTCCAATTTTCCATAGGTTCTGGGTTATTAGTCACTTGAAAACACAAATAAGTGAATCGATTGCGCACTAAGATTCTATAACTCTAAATATTTTTTTGTTGCTTATGAGTTTAATAAGCCTTCAAGTCATTCCTAGCCTGATCAGCTATATCATTATTGTACTAATTTTTTTTAACTATGCTACTTGGTCCTTCTTCCCGGAGCATAACTTTTGATGATGAGCTAAGCTTACGTCGATCTTCCTCATCATATCATTTTGCCTTGAACAACAAGCTTGAATCCGAGCTTGTGTCGTATCCGTGGTTCCAATAACCTTTCGCTTCATCATTCCATTGACTTGATGTCATTGCCGATCGATTACATCTTCCTGAAATCTCTCAACAAATGTGTCATTATCATCATCAACTTCTGAACTCTCCCAAGATATCAATTGAATTCATGATGAGAAATATCATCCTTGCCCCTTGATGATTTGTGTTATCATCGACAACATTCTTGTCTCCCCCACAACACAAAACTTGTTCATATAAATTTTGGAAATACATCGTTTTAACATGTTGATGGATTGCTGTTGAACCCATCGGCCACCTCCTCATCTTTTCCCTGATAAAATTGCATGAGATGTTCTAAAAATTCCTGATGGATCCTTTGTGTTCCCAAGGTCCGACCATTCCCTGATGACCATGTCAATGCTATCCAAAGGCATGACTTTGTTACTCCGAACATCATTAAGAACATTGGAGGCGCAATGCTAAATGTTTCTTGATGACTTATCCAAACACTATTGCATGGGTAACATCATGAATTCCCTTGACCCCTTTACCTAAATGGTTATCTACTTGTTGTGCTATTATGGACATCACACCCTGCTTGTTCTTATGAAGGATATACTCCTAATACTTGTGAATAATCACATTTTTCTTTCCGTTGGTTTGATTAACCTCTCTTATAAATTATATGATCTAAGCAGGTATTAATACCCTGCTTAAGTAAGCACCTCGGTGTACAACTTTGTCAGTAAAAACCCTGTTACTATTGTTATTGACATTCCTGTAACCACTAATGGACGAGAACTTTGCCTATTGGCCCGCCTCGTTCAACGAGAAGGAAAATAGTTCTCTCTGTCCCTCGCCCTTGGTACCAACGTTGTTGACCACATAACTGACAGTCTATCATCTGACACGCCGTGCTATCGCCCCCCTTTCTACTTTTAACCCACATAGTGGGCTCATAACCCACAATTCCACAGGATCGAAACCTGACTCTCCTGTATATCCTTTATTCTGAAGTATCATTTGCTCTTGGCTTTGTGTGTTGTCACGAGCCACCGTCCGAGAGATGATCTACTCTCGATGCTCTGAACCCCCTTCTCACACTCTGTTCAGGTATCAATCGTTTGTCCACTCGCTTGAGACTTCCTATTGTACCTTCATATTTTGCTCCCGATGTTTTATTAAGTTTCAACTCGAGAGATACTTCTGCCTCATTCCCTGAATTGTTCACCAGATAATTAACCTTATAAGGGTCAGTTCTCCCGAAATTACTCTTTACTTCCCCACTTAAATCTCGGGACGAGATTTCTTGTAGTGGAGGAGATTTGTAACACCCCCAGTGTCATGCTACAGTAATCCCCTAATAATGGTGCCATGTCATCACATTTACTGTTGCTAATCTTCACTTGATCCAAATCACAATTCAAATTCAAATCCAATCAAAGTCAAAAATTCATATTTGTCTGACATGAAATCTAAAATGTTCAACTTGTGCCAAATAATCATTTGTTAATATTGGTGGTGAACAACATTTTCGCAAGATGTTTAAATGGCCTAAACCAATTAAAGCAGTGGCTAAAACAATAGATTAAATGCCTTTTCAATTTATAAAAGTGGCAAACTTTTTCAAAAGCCTCACGATCTTTTTGTGGCAGTGCCAACTATTGCAATGTAATTATGTGGCCAAGTCCCACATTTTACAGAATCCTTTTTGGCAGCTCAAATATTGCAAAACCATTTTCTGTAAAAAGAAAAGAGCAGAAGAAAATGAAAAAGATTAAATGAGAGAGGGCCCCCCTGCCTTACTGGACCTTAGCCCACCTCGGCCAGCTGGACGGCCCACTCCCCCTCCCCGATCATCCCCCTCATCCATATTCCTCTGACCCCGGCCGCTACAAGAGCCGTTCCCGCCCGACCGCCTCGCCGGCGATGCCGGGAGGAGGGTAAGGCCGCCAACGCCTTGACCCCTCGATCCTCCCCACTCCACTCACTCCCCCACCCTCGCCCTCTCCGCTTCCCTCTAGGCTTGCCCCAGATCCCCTCTCCTCGCCCCT
>NC_057801.1:118078861-118173085 GCF_018294505.1 Triticum aestivum | reverse complement strand
CCGCCATGGCCTTGTCACCGTGAAGCTCGCGACCACCGACCCCGTTTGCCTCCCTGGCGCGCTCACCGGCTTCGTCGTTGTCGTCCACATCACCTACGCCTTCAGAGTTGAGTCGAGCGCCTCTCCTCCGACCGGAACGCGTCCGTCTTCAACCTTCGGATCACCGGTGTTCGTCGCCGATTCCAGCTACCACGCGCCCTCCCCGAGCTCGCTGCCACTCCCTATGCCTCCACAGTGAGCTCGCCCTCCTCTCCCTGCTCTCTCCTGTCCCTCTGCCTAGCCGTAGCCACTCCACCACGTTGCCGACCTCCGCCGCCCGCCATGATCGCCATCCGCGCGCCGTGCGCGCTCCCGCACCCCCGCGCGAGTCACTGGCACCCTCCAGGGCGCGCACAACACTGAGCCGCAGCCCCAACCGCACCCCTAGGCCGCTCCCGCCGCGATTCGAACGGGGCCCGAGCGCCACCGCCGCTCCCCGTCGCTGCTCCGGCCAGCTCCGGCCTCCCCAGCGTCGCCTATTACCACCATTTGACGCGGCGTCGACCCGGCGTTCGAAAGAGCCCACCGACGCCTCCGTTCGTGCCCCCTGTTGCCGACTCCATCCTCCGCCCAACTCCGGCAACCGCAAACCTCGACGCCGGTGATGCTCCGACCGTCCCCGGTGCCGGAAGTCAACACCATCGCGTGCGCGACGCCGGCACGCACCCGTAGGTCCAAACCGTCGGCCTGGAGGCCCTCTGTGGCCTTTTTCCAGCCAACTCCGGTGCGTGACAGCCGCTGTAATGTCCGCCACCGGCGCGCCACCGCTACCGCTGACGTGGCCGCCCGGGGCCACCAGCCTAGGTCGCTGACCGGTGGCCCCAGTGGCCCCCGCTCGCCCCCTTGACCAGGTTGACCCGGTCAACCTCGCTGACTGCAGCCCAATGGCACTAACATGTGGGCCCCGCGCTAATTAACAGGTTTTATTAATAAATAAAATGTTAATTAATGTGTTAATTAGTTTTAATCAGTAATCATTCACTGACTAATGTGGCCCACACCCTAAATAGTTATGTTAATCAATTAAATCCACTGTTAGTGCTACAGTCGCTGACATGTGGGAGCCACTGGTCAGGTTTGACCTGGTCAGCCACTCTGTTGGCTGCAGACATCATCAACACATCATGCTGGCGTCATATTCCATTTCTGTTAATATAAATAAATCCAGAAAATGGTTTAATCTTTGAAAAATCATAGTGACTAAACTCGGATGAAAATGTTTTCTACATGAAAGTTGCTCAGAAAAATCCAACGAATCCGAATACACGGTCCATTCATCTGTCACATGCCCCTAGCATGCTGAACATGAAACCGTCCCCTCTCTTTCATTTGTCCGGAATCCGTCTAACGTCGGGAAATCATCCTCGGGTGTTTTCCCTCTCCGTGTGCAACGTCTAGCACTGCGTTAGTTCACCCCTAACACCGCGTTTTTCCACGTTATGCTTTATGTTGCCTTGTTTGCTTTATATTTATTGTTTCTTCCCCCTCTTCTCTCCGGTAGACCCCGAGACTGATGCTGCCCCTGTGATGGACTACATCGATGATGACCCTTCTTCCCTTTCAGCGAAGCTTCCAGGCAAGCCGCCCTTTTGATCATCCCGATATCGCCCATTCTATTCTCTCATGCTTTCATTAGATTTTGCTACTGTTATTGTTTGCTCCTATTCTGATGCATAGCCTGCTTTTGTAACCTGCTTAGTGTTACCTAGCTGCTTATCCTAAACTGCTTAGTATAGGTTGGTTAGTGATCCATCAGTGACCCCCACCTGGTCCTTGTTGCCCCTGCTTCATCATCGATGACTCGATCAACGTGATCGATGACCAGAGCCCGACACCTCACATCACATCACGCCCCTTTTGTTGCTCGACTCTGCAGAGTTACCATCGAGTGTCGAGGGTGGAACCTCATACATCACTCCTGATGAGATCTCTGTAGTGTAGCTATTCGGTCGTGGTCATCGAGGGTGATTTCCTCCTTAACCACTTCCGATATGACTCTATCGTACAACCCCCCAAGTGTGAACCTCAAGGGTGGTTCCTCTTACGTTCACCTTGATGATTACATCGAGTGGAATCCACCGAGGGTGGTTCCTCAGGGTTCCCCTTGGTGTTAGACACACAGTTACTATGGTTACTATGACTTTACACTGAACCATGTTACTAAAGATAGGTTAGCCATGAGGGGTACCCGCGCGAGCATAATTCCGAGTGTTGTGGAGTCGGGTTTGACCTGGAGGGTGCCAACGAGATAATTACGAGGCGTGGTTGGGCATTCTTAGCCCTTGACGCAAGTCCTCAAGACGGGGCGACGGGGTCACATCTTTCGTGAGTCTCTGCTTGTTACCGCGCGTCCCTAATCCACTATGATTTGGATATTTGATCTGAGGGGCCTATGGCCTAATAGCACTAACCATCACGTAGGTATAGTATGGGCGTTCTGCGTCGTATGCATCAGCCGAAGCTTAATAGATGTCAGCGACTAAGCGGCGCATCGGGTTTGACTGCATAAGCACCTGCCTTTTTAACGAGATAGCTAGGTCTACTCACCGGCCCCCATGCAACGTGCAGGAGTTCCCGGGGCGATGGCCCATGACCCCTGGGGGCATAGGTTTAGTCCGGTGTGCTGACCTCTCTATTAACCCTAGGTCGGGTTGTGGCGTATTGTTTGGCCGAGGCCAGGCATGACCCAGGAAAGTGTGTCCGGTCGGAGTTAATCAAGCGTGGTGGGTAAGTTGGTGCACCCCTGCAGGGAAGAAAACATCTATCGATAGCCTATCCTACAGTAACGGACACTCGGAGTTGTATCCCGATCGATACAACTAGAACTGGATTATGCTGAGGCATGAAATGGATATGTGGCTCCGGGAGTCGAGAAAGGATCCCGGGGCGTTGACAACAACATAATTATGACTTACGTTATACTACTCTACTCCCTCCTCTTGCTGCAAGATGGTGGTTCCCAGAAGATGCTAGTCTTCAATAGGACTAGCTTCTCCCCCTCTTATTCTGGCATTCTACAGTTAGTCCACAGAAACAACCCCTTCCATTGATACCGATGCATGAGTAGTGTAGATCCTTGCTTGCGAGTACTTTGGATGAGTACTCACGGTTGCTTTGCTCCCTATTTTCCCCCTTTTCCATTCTTCTCAGATGACGCAACCAGATAACGGAGTCCCGGAGCCAGATGCCACCTTCGACAACAACTACTACAAACCCGAGGGTGCCTACTACTACGTGGAGGCCGCCGACGACCAGGAGTAGTTAGGAGGCTCCCAGGCAGGAGGCCTTGCCTTTTCGATCATGTTGCTTTTGTGCTAGCCTTCTTAAGGCAAACTTGTTTAACTTATGTCTGTACTCAGATATTGTTGCTTCCGCTGACTCATTTGTATTCGAGCTTATGTATTCGAGCTCTTGAGGCCCCTGGCTTGTAATATAAAGCTTGTATTATTTTAATTTGTGTCTAGAGTTGTGTTGTGATATCTTTCCGTGAGTCCCTGATCTTGATCGTACACATTTGCGTGTATGATTAGTGTACGATTGAATCGGGGGCGTCACACCCTCTTTGCACTATAAATTCCCAAATATTCTGAAACCCTTCGAGGTAGCCCTAGATCAGAAGTTCTGCTACCGCAAGGCCTATGTATCCATGAGATCCAATCTAGACCCTGTTCCGGCACCCTGCCGGAGGGGGGAATCATCTCCAGTGGCCATCTTCATCATCCCGGCGGCCACCACGATGAGGAGGGAGTAGTCCACCCTCGGGACTGAGGGTTTGTACTAGTAGCTATGTGTTTGATCTCTCTCTCTCTCTCTCTCGTGATCTATATCATGGGCTTTGTTAATATAGTCGGATCATATGATGTTTCTCCCCTCTATGCTCTTGTTATGATGAATTGAATCTTTACCCTTCAAAGTTTTGTCTTGTCGGATTGAATATTCAGAGATGAGAACACATGATATATGTCTTGCAATATGAATACTTGAGGTGACAATGAGGTATCTTATTGATTCACTTGATATGTGTTATGGCATTCAACTCGCGGATTCCCGCGGTGATATTGGGGTAATCTATGCATAGGGGTTGATGCACGTTTTTCTCCGACGGAAACTTTGGGGCATGTTTATAGTTCTTTGTGTGGATTGAGTATTATGAATATGAATTTGCTTTGGTGTTATTCTAGTACAAACTCTAGGATAGATCAAACGAAAAAATAGCTTTATGTTATTTTAGTACGAACTCTTGAATAGATCGAATGGAAAGAATAGCTTTGAGGTGGTTTCGTGACCTACAAACAATTACTATCTTTTGTTCTCCGCTAATAGGAACTCGGGAGTGATTCTTTATTGCACTTTGAGGGATAATCATATGATCCAACTATGTTAGCATTGTTGAGAGGTTGCATTAGCGAAAGTACGGACCCTAGGCCTCATTTTTAAGCATTGCAACACCGTTTTTATGCCCGTTTACTATTTGCTACCTTGCTGTTTTTTATTTATTCAGATTATAAAAATATATTTCTACCATCCATATTACACTTTTATCACCATCTCTTCGCCGAACTAGTGCACCTATACAATTTGCCATTGTATTGGGTGTGTTGGGGACACAAGAGATTTCTTGTATTTGGTTGCAAGGTCGTTTGAGAGTGACCAACTTCATCGTACACCTCTCGCAGATTGATAAACCTTAGGTCATCCACTTGAGGGAAAATTGCTACTGTCCTACAAAACTCTGCGCTTGGAGGCCCAACGCGTGTCCACAAGAATAAAGTTGCATAGTAGACATCAAATACCCAGTGCATCGGGTCCAATGAAAATCTTTTGTGACAACACTGGAGCAATTGCCTTGGCGAAGGAATCCAGGTTTCACAAGGGAACCAAACACATCAAGAGACGCTTCACCTCCATTCGCAAAAAGGTCAAGTATGGAGATATAGAGATTTGCAAAATACATACGGGTCTGAATGTAGCAGACCCATTGACTAAGCCTCTTTCGTGAGCAAAACATGATCAGCACCAAGACACCATGGGTGTTAGATTCATTACTATGTAATCTAGATTATTGACTCTACTGGAAGTGGGAGACTGAAGGAAATATGCTCTAGAGGCAACAATAAAGTTGTTATTTTATATTTCCTTATTCATGATAAAGGTTTACTATCCATGCTAGAAATGTATTGATCGAAAACTTAAATACATAAACGAATGCCGTGTCCCTAGTAAGCCTCTACTAGACTAGCTCGTTGATCAAAGATGGTTAAGGTTTCCTGACCATAGACATGTGTTGTCATTTGATAACGGGATCACATCATTAGGAGAATGATCTGATGGACAAGACCCATCTGTTAGCTTAGCACATGATCGTTCAGTTTATTGCTATTGCTTTCTTAATGTCAAATACATATTCCTTCGACTATGAGATTATGCAACTCCTTGATACCGGAGGAATACCTTGTGTGCTATCAAACGTAACAACGTAACTCAGTGATCATACAGATTCTCTACAGGTATCTCCGAAGGTGTTTTTTGAGTTGGCATAAATCGAGATTAGGATTTCTCACTCTGTGTATCGGAGAGGTATCTCTGGGCCCTCTCGGTAATACACATCACAAGAAGCTTGCAAGCAAAGTGACTAAGGATTTAGTTATGAGATAATGTATTACGGAACGAGTAAAGAGACTTGCGGGTAACGAGATTGAACTAGGTATGAGGATACCAACAATCGAATCTCGGGCAAGTAACATACCGACAGACA
Source organism: Triticum aestivum (assembly GCF_018294505.1). Classification (NCBI taxonomy): domain Eukaryota; kingdom Viridiplantae; phylum Streptophyta; class Magnoliopsida; order Poales; family Poaceae; genus Triticum; species Triticum aestivum. The sequence continues at coordinate 118,167,291 of NC_057801.1, read as the reverse complement.
AAGGTAATTACGTATGTTATCATAAGGTTCGACCGATAAAGATCTTCGTAGAACATGTAGGAACCAATATGGGCATCCAGGTTCCTCTATTGGTTATTGACCAAAGAGGTGTCTCGGTCATGTGTACACAGTTCTTGAACCCGTAGGGTCCGCATGCTGAACGTTCATTGATGATATAGTGTTATATGAGTTATATGATTTGGTGATCGAATGTTGTTCGGAGTCCCGGATGAGATCACGGACATGACATGGAGCTCCGGAATGGTCCGGAGGTAAAGATTGATATATAGGACGATGATGTTTGGACACCGGAAGAGTTTCGGGAGGTACCGGGTAGTCATCGCCTCATCGAATCACCAGAAGGGGTTCCGGAAGCCCCAGGAAGCTATATGGGCTTAATGGGCCAAAGGGGGAACACACTAGCCCACAAAGGGGCTACTGCGCCCCTCTCCCTGATTGCCAGCCCTAGGAGAAGGAAAGGGGGAGGGTTGGCCCCTCCTGCCTTTCCCTCCTCATGAGAGAAAGGAAAGGGGGGGGCACCACCTCCCCCTGCCTTCCTCCTGCGCACAAATAAGGAAGGGGGTGCGGCTAGGGTAGGATCCCAAGAAGGATTCGGCCTCCTTGGGGGCGCCTCCTGGATGCCTCCCCTCTCCCCCCACCTATATATGTGGGAGGGGGCGCCACACATAACGACGATAATCTCTTAGCCGTGTGCAACGCCCCTCTCCATAGTTTTGTCCCTCGATCATATTTCCGGAGTGCTTAGGAGAACCCCTGTGGAGATAGCATCACCACCACCATCACCATGTCGTCGTGCTACTGGAACTCATCCACTACTTCGCCATCTTGCTGGATCAAGAAGGCGAGGACGTCATCGAGTTGAACGTCTGCTGAACGCAGATGTGTCGTACGTTTGGTACTTGATCTGAATCGTGAAGAAGTTCGACTACATCAACCGCATTAATAAATGCTTCCACTTACGGTCTATGAGGGTAGGTAAACACACTCTCCCCTCTCATTGCTATGCATCTCCATGGATAGATCTTGTGTGCACATAGAAATTTTTTTGTTTTCCATGCAACATTTCCCAACAGTATCACTATGTTGTAGGTCGCTAGGTGATCGAGCCCAACCGAGGATGTCGTGCGAAACCTGCCGAGAGAAAGAGCAGCCTGCCAAGAGATGTTGCATGGTTTTTCCTCTTCTTGGTCGCAGAAGGCGCAAATGGACTCATCGGCCAGGTCGTGACGGGCAAGACGATTGCCCGTCCAGCAGCGGTCCTGCATCGCAAGCCACATGAAGAACTTGATGTGAAGCGGTGCCCACGGTCTCCAGGTCAACTTCCAGTGGGGGTCTTCGCAAGCACCAAGGAAGAGTGCTTGGTAGCAAGAACTAGCCGAGTAGGATGCCGAGGAGGTCCAGCACCAGTGCAAGGTGTACGGTGTTATAAGCGGCATATATTACAGCCCAAGCAGTTAGGGGCCTGGCCCAGTTATCTTATCATGTTAGGGGCTTAGCCCAATTATATCATTAGGAGGATTATATGAACTCATGTAAGGACCCATTTTGAGATTAAGCAAAGAAGCAATCATAATTGCTCGGCTTCCCTAGGGAGCTGGGAGACCTGGCCCTAGCCTCCTCCTCCCCTGCGCCATCTCCTTCCTGCCACAGCTGCCGCCGCCTCCATTGCGCAGGGACGGCGCCCAGCCATCGGCCACTGCGCCCTCGCCCTCGTCCTCCTCCATCCCCCCTACAATCTCCGCCCTAGAACCGGCAGAACCCTAGCTCCTAACACCTTCGTATCATGTAGCTCGGTTTCGACCATGTCTTCACCGCCACCAATTCCGCCATTGCCCACCACCACTGTGCCGCTGGCCCTCCCCACCGCAACGCTGGGCTTCACTGTCGGCGCCTCCATCGGTCAGTCGCTGCTCCCCTCCACCGGTCCGTCACCACCACCCTCCACCGCGCCACTGGTCTACTCCCTAACAGAAATCACCAGCGTCCTCAACGATCTCGTCACAGCGGTCGAGGGGATCTGCCTTTACTTGGCCGGGCCCTACGGGCTGCCGCCGGCCGCATCACCAACCATCGCCACCCAGCCGATGCTGCTGCCGTGGCCTCCGCCGCGCTCGCTGGGCCACTGCAGCTATCGCCGCCACCGCCCTGGCAGCCCTGGCAGCTGCCACACCCAGGGGCCACCGTGGCGTTGGTCGGGCCGCAGCAGCCCACGCTGCCGCTGCATCCAGCCCCCGCCACTACCCCGCTCTGGCCACAATGGCCGGCTGTGGCCATCGCGACGCCCGCCGCCTCCGTCGTTTCCATGCAGCAGCACCTGCCGCTGCAGGCACCTCCGCCGCCCAGCACCGGGATGACTACAACCGCGCCGGCAAGCATGGCAATTCAGTAAGTGCGGTTCCCGCCCTCGCCGTCACGGCTTTCGGCCTGGTTGGCCAGGACGTCACAGCCGCCAGTCTTCACCATGGCCGCGGACCAGCCCGCGCCCTCCCTGCCGAACGGCGGGCCCTCCGGTGCCGCGGGTTTTCATGCTGGATTCGACGGGCCACCGCTTCCCAGCGAACCACCTGTGCACAGCGGCCCGACACCATCCTCTTCGTTGCTCCATACTGCCGAGCCGTACGTTCACGGTGGTCATGCTCAAACACCGCCGCGCTTCGCCAAGCTCGACTTCGCCAGCTACGGCGGCACCGAGGACCCCCTCAACTGGCTCAACCAGTGTGAGCAATTCTTCCGGGGGCAAGCACGCTCGCATCGGAACGCACCTAGCTTGCCTCATATCACCTTTGGGGCGCCGCATAGACGTGGTACTACGCCCTCGAGCAAGACGAGGGCGTCATGCCCCCATGGGAGCGCTTTCGCGAGCTATGCCTCCTTCACTTCGGGCCACCGATACGCGGGAGCCGGCTGGCGGAACTCGGCCGCCTCCACTTCACCTCCATGGTGCAGGACTTCGCCAACCGCTTTCAGGCCCTAGCATGCCATGCGCCCGGCGTAACGGCTCGCCAGCGGGCCGAGCTCTTCATCGGCGGTCTGCTGGATCATATCCGTGTGGACGTGGAGTTGCGGGGACCCCAGAACCTCCAGATGGCCATGTACTACGCTCGCGCATTCGAGCGCCGCATGGTGGCCATCCAGCAGGCATCACCGTCTTGGGCCGCAGGGCCGCCACCCGGGTCAGATGTTCCCGCGTAGGGTCGGCCTGCGCATGTTTCGACGGCACCCCTCGCCGCGACCGCAGCGTGCCCGTTCCGCCAGCTCACCTCGGCAGAGCAACTCGAGCGTTGCCGCCAAGGATTGTGCTTCAACTGCGACGAGCCCTACGCGCCCGGCCACGTCTGCCCGCGACTCTTCTACCTGGAGGCTGCGGACTATATTGAGGCCAACATCGGCGACCTGCCTGCTCAAGTTGCCGTAGAGGTGTTTGGCAACGGTTGATCTCCTCGAGGAGTTCCACAAGCGCTTCCCCGCCTTCCAGCTTGAGGACGAGCTGTTTGTGCAGGCGGGGAGAAATGTTATGAGCGGCATGTATTACAGCCCAAGCAGTTAGGGGCCTGGCCTAGTTATCTTATCGTGTTAGGGGCTTAGCCCAATTATATCATTAGGAGGATTATATAAACGGATGTAAGGACCCATTTTGAGATTAAGCAAAGAAGCAATCATAATTGCTCGGCTTCCTTAGGGAGCTGGGAGACCTAACCCTAGCCTCCTCCTCCCCTGCGCCATCCCCTTCCTACCACAGCCGCTGCCGCCTCCATCGCACAGGGACGGCGCCCAGCCGCGGGGCGCTGCACCCTCACCCTCGTCCTCCTCCATCCTTCCCCTACAATCTCCGCCCTAGAACCGGCAGAACCCTACCTCCTAACACCTTGGTCCGAAAGCTCCATGGGGCGCATGCGGCGCCAGGGGTCTATGTATCGCACAACGCCTGTGGGGCCTAGCGCGCCCTGAATATCTTGCACCCACGACCGAAGGTGGATGCCATTCTGCATGGTACGAGTCTTGCATCGGCGACGAGGGACAAGTGCGAAGACGAGAGGGGATAGCTCGGCAACTGACTTCCCCTCAATCCAGTGGTCGGTCCAGAATTTGCGTAGTTAAATTAAAATGAACGGTAAGAGCAAATCCAATGGGGCGACCATTTCGTCCGCCCACGTCCGTTTGGGTCGGCGCGGACAAAAGTGGCGGCCTGCTACCTCTTGAGCACTGCGTTGGATTTCCTCGAAGAGGAGAGGATGATGCAGTAAAGTAGCGTAAGTATTTCCCTCAGTTTTTGAGAACCAAGGTATCAATCTAGTAGGAGATCACGCACAAGTCCCTCGTACCTACACAAAACGATAGCTACTCGCAACCAACGCGATTAGGGGTTGTCAATCCCTTCACGGACACTTACGAGGGTGAGATCTGATAGAGATGATAAATAATATTTTTGGTATTCTTGATATAGAGATGCAAAGTAAAAAGTAAAAGGCAAGGTAAAAACAAAGCAAGTAAATAAAGTAATGGAGATTGATATGATGAGAATAGACCCGGGGGTCATAGGTTTCACTAGTGGCTTCTCTCAAGAGCATAAGTATTCTACGGTGGGTGAACAAATTACTATTGAGCAATTGATAGAAAAGCGAATAATTATGAGATTATCTAGGTATGATCTTGTATATAGGCATCACGTCCAAGACAAGTAGATCGAAATGATTCTGCATCTACTACTATTACTCCACTCATCGACCGCTATCCAGCATGCATCTAGAGTATTAAGTAAAACAGAGTAACGCCTTAAGCAAGATGACATGATGTAGAGGGATAAATTCATGCAATATGATAAAAAACCCATCTTGTTATCCTCGATGGCAACAATACAATACGTGCCTTGCAACCCTTTCTGTCACTGGGTAAGGACACCGCAAGATTGAACCCAAAGCTAAACACTACTCCCATTGCAAGAACTACCAATCTAGTTGGCCAAACCAAATGGGTAATTCAAAGAGACTTGTAAAGATAACTCAATCATACATAAAAGAATTCAGAGAAGGATCAAATATTATTCATAGATAAGCTGGATCATAAACCCACAATTCATCGGTCTCAACAAACACACCGCAAAAAGAAGATTACATCGAATAGATCTCCACAAGAGAGGGGGAGAACATTGTATTGAGATCCAAAAAGAGAGAGGAAGCCATCTAGCTACTAACTATGGACCCGAAGGTCTGAAGTAAACTACTCACACTTCATCGGAGAGGCTATGGTGATGATGTACAATCCCTCCGTGGTAGATGCCCTCTCCGGCAGAGCTACAGAACAGGCCCCAAGATGGGATCTCGCGGATACAGAAGGTTGCGGTGGTGGAATTAGGTTTTTGGTTCCGTTTCAGATCTGACGGGGGTACGTAGGTATATATAGGAGGAAGGAGTATGTCGGTGGAGCAACAGGGGGGCCACGAGGCAGGGGGCACGCCCAGGGGGGCACCCTCCACCCTCGTGACCGCCTCTGGCACTTCTTGGAGTAGGGTCCAAGTCTCCTGGATCACATTCGGTGAGGAAATCACGTTCCCGAAGGTTTTATTCCGTTTGGACTCCGTTTGATATTCTGTTTCTTCGAAATACTGAAATAGGCAAAAAAACAGCAATTCTGGGCTGGGCCTCCGGTTAATAGGTTAGTCCCAAAAATAATATAAAAGTGGAAAATAAAGCCCAATATAGTCCAAAACAGTAGACAAAGTAGCATGGAGTAATAAAAAATTATAGATATGTTGGAGACGTATCAAGCATCCCCAAGCTTAATTCCTGCTCGTCCTCGAGTAGGTAAATGATAAAAAAGAATTTTTGATGCGGAGTGATACTTTGGCATAATTTCAATGTAAATCTTCTTGATTGTGATATGAATATTCAGATCCGAAAGATTCAAGACAAAAGTTCATATTGACACAGAAATAATAATACTTCAAGCATACTAATCAAAGCAATCATGTCTTCTCAAAATAACATGGTAAAAGAGAGTTCATCCCTACAAAATCATATAGTTAGGCTATGCTTCATTTTCTTCACACAAAGATGTTCCAAACTTCTATACCCCCGATGACAAGCCAAGCAATTGTTTCATACTTAAATAATCTCAAACCTTTTCAACCTTCACGCAATACATGAGCGTGAGCCATGGATATAGCACTATGGGTGGAATAGAATATGATAATGGGGATTGTGTGGAGAAGACAAAAAGGGAGAAAGTCTCACATTGACGAGGATAATCAACGGTCTATGGAGATGCCCATCAATTGATGTCAACATGAGGAGTAGGGATTGCCATGGAACGGATGCACTAGAGCTATGAATGCTCAACAAAAGAAAACTAGTGGGTGTGCATCCAACTTGCTTGCTCATGAAGACCTAGGGCATTTGAGGAAGCCCATCGTAGGAATATACAAGGCAAGTTCTATAATCAAAGATGCCCACTAGTATATAAAAACAACAACTTATGAGACTCACTACATGAGAAACAAGGTGCTACTTTGAAGCACAATATATGAGACTCGCTACATGAAGAACAAGGTGCTACTTTGAAGCACAAGTGTGGAAAAAGAGATAGTAGCATTGCCCTTTTTTCCTTTCTCTCTTTTTTTGGGCCTTTCTTTTTTTCTTTTGGCCTTTCTTTTTTTGGGCAATGCTCTAATAATGATGATCATCACACTTCTATTGATTACAACATAAGGGTTACAACTCGAAACTTAGAACAAGATATGACTCTATATGAATGCCTCCGGCGGTGTAACGGGATGGTGCAATGAATCAAGAGTGACATGTATAAAAAATAATGCGATGGTGGCCTTGCCACAAATACGATGTCAACTAAATGATCATGCAATGGCAATATGACAAAAGTAACGTATGTCATGATGATGATGGTGGAAGTTGCTTGGCAATATATCTCGGAATGGCTATGGAAATGCCATAATAGGTAGATATGGTGGCTGTTTTGAGGAAGATATAAGGAGGTTTATGTGTGATAGAGCGTATCGTATCACGGGGTTTGGATGCACCGGCGAAGTTTGCGCCAACTCTCAAGGTGAGAAAGGGAAATGCACGGTACCGAAGAGGCTAGCAAAGGCGGAAAGGTGAGAGTGTGTATAATCCATGGACTCAACATTAGTCAAAAGAACTCATATACTTATTGCAAAGATTTAGAAGTCATCAAAAATCAAGTAATATGTGCATGCTCCTAGGGGGGTAGATTGGTAGGAAAAGACCATCGCTCGTCCCCGACCGCCACTCATAAGGATGCACAAGCCAGGTACACTTCATGTTTCAAATTTGTTACACAACTTTAACCATACGTGCATGCTACGGGACTTGTAAACTTCAACACAAGAATTTCTCAAATTCATAATCACCCAACTAGCACGACTTTGATATTATCACCTCCATATCTCAAAACAATTATCAAGCATCAAACTTATCTTAGTATTCAACGCACTCAAAAGAAAGCTTCACATATCTTGAATACCAAGTATATTAACATTAAGCAAATTACCATGCTATTAACGACTCTCAAAATAATCTAAAGTGAAGCATGAGAGTTCAATAGTTTCTTTAAAACAAATCCACCACCGTGCTCTAAAAGATCTAAGTGAAGCACTAGAGCAAAAATTATTACGCTCAAAAGATATAAGTGAAGCACAATGAGCAAAACTATCAAGCTCAAAAGATATAAGTGAAGCACAGTGAGTATTCTAGCAAATTCTAAATCATGTATGACTCTCTAAAAAGGTGTGTACAGCAAGGATGATTGTGGCAAACTAACAAGCAAAGACACAAATAATAAAGACGCTCCAAGCAAAACACATATCATGTGGTGAATAAAAATATAGCTCCAAGTAAATTACCGATGGAAATAGACGAAAGAGGGGATGCCTTCCGGGGCATCCCCAAGCTTTGACTTTTTGGTGTCCTTGGATTATCTTGGGGGTGCCATGGGCATCCCCAAGCTTAGGCTCTTGCCACTCTTTGTTCCATAATCCATCAAAAGAATTCACCCAAAACTTGAAAACTTCACAACACAAAACTCAATAGAAATCTCGTGAGCTCCGTTAGTGAAAGAAAACAAAAGACTACTTCAAGGTACTGTAATGAACTCATTATTTTTTTATATAGGTGTTAAACCTACTGTATTCCAACTTCCTTATGGTTTATAAACTAATTTATTAGCCATAGATGCATTGAAATAAGCAAACAACACACGAAAAACAGAATCTGTCAAAAACAGAACAGTCTGTAGAAATCTGTAACTAACGCAAACTTCTGGAACTATGAAACTTCTACCAAAATAAGACGTACTGGACAATTTGTTTATTGATCATAATCAAAAAGAATCAATGCAAAATCACCTTCCTGTGATTTACTGAATTTTTTATCGTGAGCGCAAAGTTTCTGTTTTTCAGCAGAATCAAATCAACTATTATCATAGCTTATCCTATAGGTTCTACTTGGCACAAACACTAATTAAAACATAAAACCACATCTAAACAGAAAGTAGAAACAAAATTTAACACTAAACAGTAACAAAAACAAAGAACACAAAATAAAATTGGGTTGCCTCCCAACAAGCGCTATCGTTTAACGCCCCTAGCTAGGCATAAAAGCGAAGATAGATCTAAGTTTTGCCATTTTTGGCACTTGATGTGTAAGTAGCAAGAGAGGCTTTCCTTTGTAAGTCATTCATCCTTCTATTCATATTAAGAACATTACCATTAATGGATGAGGTGAGATTAAGCACGTTACGGAAATTTGCATCTAAGCTAGACTTCATCTCTTTGATAATTTCATTTTGATAAAAGCACAAGAGAGTAGTTGATTCAACTTTATCATTTAAGGGGTGCCCAAATATAGTTTACATTTTTTCATAGGTATCTATAGCATCCCCTTCAAGAAAACCTTCTTCAAAAATAGAATCTAGAACATGTTTAAAAGAGGCAGGCAAGCCAACATAGAAACTTTTTAGGTAAATATCGATTTGATATTGTGGCACATAGCTAGCCCGAATCCTTAATAACCTATCCCAAGCATCTTTTAAAGATTCATCAAGTAAATGGCGAAAGATTCCGGATTCATCATCATCAAAATCATCTAAATTCTCATTAGTGATCTCGGTGGGTCTTTCTGTAGCATCATTGTTTATGAGCTTAGAAAGGATAGATAGGTTGTCCATGGCACTAGAACTTGGGAGAAATCCCTTAGTTCTTTTTGATTCGGCCATGGTAACAAGTAATCCAACACACAAGCAAAGGCAAACGAGAAAAAAGGCAAAAGAGAAAGAGAGGAGGAGATTGGGAAAGAGAGGGCGACTAAAACGGCAAGGGTGAAGTGGGGGAGAGGAAAACGAGAGGCAAATAATGTAATGCGAGAGATAGGGATTGTGTTGGGTACTTGGTATGGTTGACTTTTGCGCAAACTCCCAGGCAACGGCGCCAGAAATTCTTCTTGCTACCTCTTGAGCACTGCGTTGGATTTCCCTGAAGAGGAGAGGATGATGCAGTAAAGTAGCGTAAGTATTTCCCTCGGTTTTTGAGAACCAAGGTATAAATCTAGTAGGAGATCACGCACAAGTCCCTCGTACCTACACAAAATGATAGCTACTCGCAACCAACACGATTAGGGGTTGTCAATCTCTTCAAGGTCACTTACGAGGGTGAGATCTGATAGAGATGATAAATAATATTTTTGGTATTTTTGATATAGAGATGCAAAGTAAAAAGTAAAAGCCAAGGTAAAAACAAAGCAAGTAAATAAAGTAATGGAGATTGATATGATGAGAATAGACCTGGGGGCCATACGTTTCACTAGTGGCTTCTCTCAAGAGCATAAGTATTCTACGGTGGGTGAACAAATTACTGTTGAGCAATTGATAGAAAAGCGAATAATTATGAGATTATCTAGGTATGATCATGTATATAGGCATCACGTCCAAGACAAGTAGATCGAAACAATTCTGCATCTACTACTATTACTCCACTCATCGACCGCTATCCAGCATGCATCTAGAGTATTAAGTAAAACAGAGTAACGCCTTAAGCAAGATGACATGATGTAGAGGGATAAATTCATGCAATACGATAAAAACCCCATCTTGTTATCCTCGATGGCAACAATACAATACGTGCCTTGCAACCCTTTCTGTCACTGGGTAAGGACACCGCAAGATTGAACCCAAAGCTAAACACTTCTCCCATTGCAAGAACTACCAATCTAGTTGGCCAAACCAAACGGATGATTCGAAGAGACTTGTAAAGATAACTCAATCATACATAAAAGAATTCAGAGAAGAATCAAATATTATTCATAGATAAGCTGGATCATAAACCCACAATTCATCGGTCTCAACAAACACACCGCAAAAAGAAGATTACATCGAATAGATCTCCACAAGAGAGGGGGAGAACATTGTATTGAGATCCAAAAAGAGAGAAGAAGTCATCTAGCTACTAACTATGGACCCGAAGGTCTGAAGTAAACTACTCACACTTCATCGGAGAGGCTATGCTGATGATGTAGAAGCCCTTCATGGTAGATGCCCTCTCCGGCGGAGCTCTGGAACAGGCCCCAAGATGGGATCTCGCACAGAAGGTTGCGGTGGTGGAATTAGGTTTTTGCCTCTGTTTTTGATCTGACGGGAGTACGTAGGTATATATAGGAGGAAGGAGTACGTCGGTGGAGCAACAGGGGGCCCACGAGGCAGGGGGCGCCGCCCAGGGGGCGCCCTCCACCCTCGTGACCGCCTCTGGCACTTCTTGGAGTAGGGTCCAAGTCTCCTGGATCACGTTCGATGAGGAAATCACGTTCCCGAAGGTTTTATTCTGTTTGGACTCCGTTTGATATTCTGTTTCTTCGAAATACTGAAATAGGCAAAAAAACAGCAATTCTGGGCTGGGCCTCCGGTTAATAGGTTGGTCCCAAAAATAATATAAAAGTGGAAAATTAAGCCCAATATAGTCCAAAACAGTAGACAAAGTAGCATGGAGTAATCAAAAATTATAGATGCGTTGGAGACATATCATGGCCCAACGCGCCGACTCAAACCCATTTCACGTCCACGTCACGTCCGTGCCAACACATTTACGGCCCAAATTTGCGCCTGGAATGCGTCGGCGCGGAGGCCAAGCGGATGCGCCGCGTGTCTCCTCGCCGTCCGCCGCGTCCCCACCTGTCAGCCATCCAACTACGACGGTCAACATAATTTATGACGACTGCCCACCTTGGGCCCTGATGACCCACAAGTATAGGGGATCTATCGTAGTCCTTTCGATAAGTAAGAGTGTCGAACCCAACGAGGAGCAGAAGGAAAGATAAGAGGTTTTCAGTAAGGTTTTCTCTGGAAGCACTGAAATAGTAGGTGATAGATAGTTTTGTGATAAGATAAATAGTAACGAGCAAAAGTAAATAAAGTAAATAAGGTGCAGCAAGGTGGCCCAATCCTTTATGTAGCAAAGGATAAGCCTGGAAAAATTCTAATAATAATGAAGGAGCTCCCGAGGACACATTGGGAATTATCGTCAAGCTAGTTTCATCACGTTCATAAGATTCGCGTTCGGTACTTTGATAATTTGATATGTGGGTGGACCGGCACTTGGTTACTGCCCTAACTTGGACAAGCATCCCACTTATGATTAACCCCTATTGCAAGCACCCGCAACTACAAAAAGGAGTATTAAGGTAAACCTAACCACAGCATTAAACATATGGGTCCATATGAACCCCTAAGGAAGCAATTCATAAACTAGGGTTTAAGCTTCTGTCACTCTAGCAACCCATCATCTACTTATTACTTCCCTATGCCTTCCTCTAGGCCCAAATAATGGTGAAGTGTCATGTAGTCGATGTTCACATAATACCACTAGAGGAGAGACAACATACATCTCATCAAAATATCGAACGAATACCAAATTCACATGACTACTAATAGCAAGACTTCACCATGTCCTCGGGAACTAAAGTAACTACTCACAAAGCATAATCATGTTCATAATCAAAGGTGTAATAATATGCATTAAGGATCTGAACATATGATCTTCCACCAAGTAAACCAATAAGTATCAACTACAAGGAGTAATCAACACTACTAGCAACCCACAGGTACCAATTTGTGGTTTTGGATACAAGATTGGATACAAGATTGGATACAAGAGATGAACTAGGGTTTGAGAGGAGATGGTGCTAGTGAATATGTTGATGGAGATTGATCCCCTCCCGATGAGGGGATCGTTGGTGATGACGTTGGTGATGATTTCCCCTCCCGGAGGGAAGTGTCCCCGGCAGAACAGCTCCGCTAGATTCCTAGATTGATTCCGCCAAGGTTCCGCCTCGTGGCGGCGGAGTTTCGTCCCGTAAGCTTGCCCACGAATTTTTCAGGACAAAACCCTTCATATAGCAGAAGATGGTCGCCGGAAGCCCACCAGGGGCCCCAGGAGATATGGGGTGCGCCCTATAGGGGGGGCGCCCCCTATCTCCTGGACAGGGTGTGGGCCCCCTGGCCTATTTCTTTTGCTCATAATTCCTTAATAAATCCAAAAAGTGGTTTCGTGGAGTTTCAGGACTTTTGAGTTGTGAAGAATAGGTTTCCAACGTTTGCTCCTTTTTCAGCCAGAATTCCAGCTGCCGGTATTCCCCCTCTTCATGGTAAACCTTGTAAAATAAGAGAGAGTAGCCATAAGTATTGAGATATAATGTGTAATAACAGCCCTTAATGCAATAAATATTGATATAAAAGCATGATGCAAAATGGACGTATCAACTCCCCCAAGCTTAGACCTCGCGTGTCCTCAAGCGGAAACCGAAATCGGAAAATATGTCCACATGTTTAGAGATAGAGGTGTCGATAAAAAAATAAAATACGGACATGAGGGCATCATGATCATTCTAATAACAGCAACATATAAGGATTTTGTCATATGATTTCCTATGTTCAAGTAATAAGCAATTCACAATGTCAAGTGTGGTTCATAAACTTCATTGGGAACTGATAAACTATAATCTCAATCATTGAAGCAGTTGCAATTTATCATAACATCAAAAGGAGTCAATAATAGAGCTTTTCAGCAAGATCACATACTCAACTATCTCGTAGTCCCCCATAATTGTTAACACTCACTCAATACTTGTGGTTATAGAGTTTCAGCCGGACACTGAGAAAGATAGGGGCTTATTATGTTGCCTCCCAACATATTCACCTTTAGGTGATGTCAACAATAATAGCCTATGCCAACTTACATTCAATTTGATATATGTATCATGACCTTTCAAACACGAGGAGCTTGCCAAAGGATAAAATGAAAAAGTGGAAGGGTGAGGATCACCTTGACTCAAGCATAAAGTAAAAACATAAAGTAAAATATAGGCCGTTCGCAAAGGGAAGCAGAGGTTGTCATGCGCTTTTAGGGTTGGATACACAAAATCTTAATGCAAAAGAACGTCACTTTGTATTGCCCCTTGTATGTGGACCTTTATTATGCACTCTGTCTCTTTTATTACTTCCACAACAAGTTCGTACAAAGCTTATTTTCTCTGCATTAATAAGTCATGCATATTTAGAGAGAAATTTTTATTGCTTGCACCGATGACAACTTACTTGAAGGATCTTACTCAATCCATAGGTAGGTATGGTGGACTCTCATGGCAAAACTGGGTTTAAGGGAGTTTGGAAGCACAAGTAGTATCTCTACTTGGTGCAAGGAGTTTTGGCTAGCATGAGGGGGAAAGGCAAGCTCAACATGTTCAGAAGGTCACTGACAATATACTTTAACTGAGATGTCGGAAAACATAAACCATTATGTTGTCTTCCTTGTCCAACATCAATTCTTTTAGCATGTCATACTTAATGAGTGCTTCACAATCATAAAAGATGTCCAAGATAATATATCTATATGTGAACCCCTCTTTCCTTATCACTTCCTATTAATTGCAACGATGACCAAGGCTACATTCATCAACTCTCAACAATTTTATGCCTCATACTTTCTATGTGTGAAGTTATCACTATCTATAAGATCAATATGAACTCTTTTGTTCTTTCTACTTTCTCAAGATCATAGTAACGTAGCAAAGCCCTTGACTCAACACTAATCTTTATTATAGATAGCACACGGACTCGCTTACAAAAAGAGATCACAACGAAAACTCAAAACTACTTGATATTAAAACTTTGAACTAATAGATCAAGATACTACTAAAAGGATCGAACTAAATAAAGCGGTAAAGATAGGAGTGTGATGGTGATACGATACCGGGGCACCTCCCCCAAGCTTAGCAATTGCCAAGGGGGGTTCCCATACCCATGTGATTATTTCTTCTATGGTGATGGAGGTGGTGATGATGATGGTGGATAATCGCACATTGAGCGTAAAAGCTCCTCCAACTTGCGGATAATGCCCTTGAGCCCGGCAATATGATCTTTCAACAAAATATTCTCCTGTGTGAGATACTTGTTTTGTATGCGGGCTAACTCAATCATCTTCAAAGCTTCAATCTCTGTTGGAGTGAAAATGTTAGGTAAAGGGCTAGGGATGTCTTCTTCTTTCACCACCGGAGCTTGAACCTCCATGGCCTTCTTGATCCCTTCATCCTTGTTGATCTCTTCTGGTTCCTCTCTTTTCAACTCTATCTTCAATAGCCAGGCATCCTTGTCTTCGTGTTGTAGGAGGGAGAAGTCATGGTGCTCTAAATCTGCAACAGGAACAGCTCGAAACAAAAATAGAGGATATTTGCGTGATACGGTGGCCAAAACCTTCGGGAGTATATATAATGAATTTTTACCGACCAAAATACGTAACATACAAGAAAACGGAGTCCGGGAGGCACACGAGGTGCCCACGAGACAGGGGGCGCGCCCTCCTCTCTCGTGGGAGCCTCGTGTCCCTTTCAGACTAATTCTTTCTTCCTAAAATTTTTAAATAATCCAAAACTGATGAAAATTGCCATTAGAGTTGTTTTGGAGTCGGTATACTTACCGTACCACGTACCTATGCCTTTTCGGAGTCTGGAACATTCTGGAAAGTGTCTCTTATGTACTCCTCTGGGGTTATGGTTTCAATAATATTAGTTTCAACATTGATAGGGTTACCTGAAATATAATGCTTGATTCTTTGACCATTAACCACCCTAGGATTTGTGCCTTCAAAGTTGTTAATTTTTATAGCACCGGAACGGTAGACCTCCTCGATAACGTATGGATCTTCCCATTTTGAGCGAAGTTTTCCTGCAAAAAATCTTAAACGAGAGTTGAATAATAACACATAATCTCCTACGTTAAACTCATGCTTTTGTATCCTTTTATCATGCTAGCGTTTGACTTTTTCTTTGAAGAGCTTGGCATTCTCATAAGGTTGGGCTCTCCATTCATCAAGTGAGCTAATATCAAACAACCTCTTCTCACCGGCAAGTTTGAAGTCATAATTGAGCTCTTTAATAGCCCAATATGCTTTATGTTCAAGTTCAAGAGGTAAATGACATGCTTTTCCATAAACCATCTTATATGGAGACATACCCATAGGATTTTTGTATGCAGTTCTATAGGCCCATAATGCATCATCAAGTTTTTTGGACCAATTCTTTCTAGATCTATTCACAGTCTTTCGCAAAATTAATTTGAGCTCTCTATTGCTCAACTCTACTTGACCACTAGACTGCGGGTGATAAGGGGATGCAATTCTATGATTGACATCATACTTAGCAAGCATCTTACGGAACGCACCATGAATAAAGTGTGAACCACCATTAGTCATAAGATATCTAGGGACTCCAAACCTCGGAAAAAATAACTTCTTTAAGCATTTTAATAGAAGAATTATGATCAGCACTACTAGTTCGAATAGCTTCTACCCACTTAGTAACATAATCAACAATAACTAAAATATGTGTATAACCATTGGAAGCAGGAAAAGGTCCCATATAATCAAAGCCCCAAACATCAAACGGTTCAATAACAAGAGAATAATTCATAGGCATTTCTTGACGTCTACTGATGTTACCTATTCTTTGGCATTCATCTCAAGATACGACAAACTTACGAGCATCTTTGAAAAGAGTAGGCCAATAAAAACCAGATTGTAGTACCTTGTGTGCAGTTCTATCTCCAGCGTGGTGTCCTCCATAGGATTCAGAGTGACATTTGCGTAGGATTTGTTCCTGTTCATGCTCAGGCACACAACGTCTAATAATACCATCTACTCCTTCTTTATAAAGGAGTGGATCATCCCAGAAGTAATTTCTTAAATCATAAAAGAACTTTTTCTTTTGCTAGTATGTGAAACTAGGCGGTATATATTTAGCAGCAATGTAATTAGCATAGTCAGCATACCAAGGAGCAGTACGAGAAATATTGACAACCCCTAATTGTTCATCAGGAAAACTATCATTAATAGGCAGTGGGTCATCAAGAACATTCTCTAACCTAGACAAGTTGTCTGCAACGGGGTTCTCAGCTCCCTTTCTATCAATAATATGCAAGTCAAATTCTTGGAGCAAGAGAACCCATCTAATGAGTCTAGGTTTAGCATCTTTCTTTTCCATAAGATATTTAATAGCAGCATGATCGGTGTGAATAGTAACTTTAGAATCAACAATATAAGGTCTAAACTTATCACACGCAAACACAACTGCTAAGAATTCTTTTTCAGTGGTAGCATAATTTCTTTGGGCAGTATCAAGAGTCTTACTAGCATAATGGATAACATTCAATTTCTTATCAACTCTTTGCCCTAAAACAGCACCTACAGCATAATCACTAGCATCACACATAATTTCAAAAGGTAAATTCCAATCAGGTGGCTGAACAATAGGTGCTGTGATCAAATCTTTCTTAAGTGTTTCAAATGCGTCTACACAATCATCATCAAAGACAAAAGGAATATCTTTTTGCAATAAATTAGTCAGAGGCCTAGAGATTTTAGAAAAGTCCTTAATGAACCTCCTATAAAAACCGGCATGACCAAGGAAACTTCTTATACCTTTTATGTCCTTGGGACATGGCATCTTTTCAATAGCATCAACTTTGGCTTTATCAACTTCAATACATCTCTCAGAGACCTTGTGCCCCAAGACAATGCCTTCATTAACCATAAAGTGACACTTTTCCCAATTAAGGACGAGACTAGTGTCTTTGCATCTCTGCAAAACTCGATCAAGGTTGCTCAAACAATCATCAAAAGAGGATCCATAGATGGAGAAGTCATCCATGAACACCTCACAAATCTTTTCACAAAAATCAGAAAATATAGCCATCATGCATCTTTGAAAGGTAGCAGGTGCATTACATAAACCAAAAGGCATACATCTATAAGCAAAAGTACCAAAAGGGCAGGTAAAAGTAGTTTTAGATTGATCCCCCGCTGACACAGGTATTTGAGAGAAGCCAGAATAACCATCTAGAAAGCAAAAATGTGTGTGTTTGGATAGCCTTTCTAGCATTTGATCAATAAAAGGTAAAGGGTAATGATCTTTCTTAGTAGCTTTATTTAACTTACGGAAATCAATTACCATCCTATAGCCTGTAATAATTCTTTGCGGGATCAATTCATCTTTATCATTAGGAACAACGGTAATACCTCCCTTTTTAGGGACACAATGGACAGGGCTTACCCATTCACTGTCAGCAACGGGATAAATAATACTTGCCTCAAGGAGTTTTAGAATCTCCTTTCTTACCACTTCCTTCATTTTGGGATTTAATCGTCTTTGAGGATCTCTAACAGGTTTGGCATCTTTCTCCACTGAAATTTTATGTTGACATAATGTGGGACTAATGCCCTTAAGATCATCCAGAGTATATCCAATAGCAGTTCGGTGCTTCTTCAGAGTTTTCAATAATCTTTCTTCTTCTTTCTCTGAAAGGTTAGCACTAATAATAACAGGATATATTTCTTTTTCACCAAGATAAGCATACTTGAGATTATCAGGTAAGGGTTTGAGTTCAAACACGGGATCACCCTTGGGTGGAGGGGGATCCCCAAGAATTTCAACGGGAAGATTATGTTTTAGCATAGGTTCTTGTTTGAGGAACACTTCATCTATTTCTTCCCTTTCCTTCATAAACATATCGTTTTCATGGTCTAGCAAATACTGTTCTAACGGATCAGTTGGAGGAACAGCAATAGAAGCAAGACCAATAATCTCATACTTACTAGATGGTTCCTTTTCACGAGGTTGTCTACTAAACTTAGCGAATTAAACTCATGAGACATACCATCTATACCAACAGTGACAATATTCTTTTCACAATCAATCTTAGCACTAGCAGTACGCAAGAAAGGTCTACCAAAAATAATGGGACAAAAATTATCTTGTGGGGAAGCAAGAACAAGAAAATCAGCAGGGTATTTAATCTTTCCACACAAGACTTCAACATCTCTTACAATCCCAATAGGTTTAATGGTGTCCCTGTTAGCAAGCTTAATAGTAACATCAATGTCTTCTAATTCAATAGGTGCAATATCGTGCATAATTTCTTTATAAAGATCGTAAGGAATAGCATTAGCACTAGCACCCATATCACATAGGCCATGATAACAATGATCTCCTATTTTAACAGAAATAACAGGCGTGCCTACAACAGGTCTACGTGTCTTAGTATCGGGTCTAGCAATATTAACAGTTTCACCCACGAAAGAAATAACATGCCCATCTAAGTCTTCATCCAAGAGATCTTTAATCATAGCAATACTAGGTTCAACATTAATTTGCTCAGGAGGTGTATAAGTCCTAGTATTACTCTTACGAACAACAGTCGAAGCTTTAACATGATCTTTTATACTAACAGGTAAAGGAGGTTTTTCAACATAAGTAGTAGGAATAATAGGATCACTATATGTAATAGTCTTTTCTTCGACTGTAATAGGTGCAACTACTTTCACTTCAACAGGCGGATTATATTTAAACCACTTCTCTTTAGGGAGATCAACGTGAGCAGCAAAAGTTTCACAAAAAGTAGCTCCTATCTCAGAGTCAAGTCCATACTTAGAGCTAAATCCACGGAAAGCATCGGTATCCATAAAAGATTTAACACAATCAAACTTAGGTGTCATACCTGACTCCTTACCATCTTCGGAACCCCAATCTTCAGAGTTGCATTTAATTCTTTCCAATAAGTCTCATTTGAAATCAATAGTCTTCAGCATATAGGAACCAGCACAGGAAGTATCGAGCAAGTTGCGATTATCAAGAGAAAGCCGAGCATAAAAATTCTGAATAATCATTTCCTGAGAGAGCTCATGATTGGGGCATGAATATAACATTGACTTAAGCCTCCCCCAAGCTTGAGCGATGCTTTCTCCTTCACGAGGCCAGAAATTATATATGTAATTAAGATCACGATGAACAAGATGCATAGGATAGAACTTCTGGTGAAATTCCAATTTCAATCGCTTATAATTCCAAGATCTCGTGTCATCACATAGCCTATACCATGTCATTGCATCTCCCTTCAAAGATAAAGGGAAGACCTTCCTTTTGACAACATCATCGGGAATACCTGCAAGCTTAAATAATCCACAAACTTCATCCACAAAGATAAGGTGTAAGTCGGGATGCAAAGTTCCGTCTCCTGCAAAAGGATTAGCTAGAAGTTTTTCTATCATACCCGAAGGAATCTCAAAGTGAATATTTTCATAAAGTTCAGTAGGTTGAGGAACATATCTTTGCTCCTCTGGTTGGGGTGAAGATACCCCAAACAAGCCACTCAAAGGATTAGTTTCCATAGTGACTAGTAACAGAAAATTTCAGCACACTAAATAAATGTTTCCTTACCAAGTTCCACTCACCAAGAGCACTACGCTCCCCAGCAACGGCGCCATAAAAGAGTCTTGATGACCCACAAGTATAGGGGATCTATCGTAGTCCTTTAGATAAGTAAGAGTGTCGAACCCAACGAGGAGCAGAAGGAAATGATAAGCGGTTTTCAGTAAGGTTTTCTCTGCAAGCACTGAAATAGTAGGTGATAGATAGTTTTGTGATAAGATAAATAGTAACGAGCAAAAGTAAATAAAGTAAATAAGGTGCAGCAAGGTGGCACAATCCTTTATGTAGCAAAGGATAAGCCTGGACAAATTCTAATAATAATGAAGGAGCTCCCGAGGACACATTGGGAATTATCATCAAGCTAGTTTCATCATGTTCATAAGATTCGCGTTCGGTACTTTGATAATTTGATATGTGGGTGGACCGGCACTTTCGTACTGCCCTAACTTGGACAAGCATCCCACTTATGATTAACCCCTATTGCAAGCATCCACAACTACAAAAAGGAGTATTAAGGTAAACCTAACCACAACATTAAACATATGGGTCCATATGAACCCCTAATGAAGCAATTCATAAACTAGGGTTTAAGCTTCTGTCACTCTAGCAACCCATCATCTACTTATTACTTCCCTATGCCTTCCTCTAGGCCCAAATAATGGTGAAGTGTCATGTAGTCGACGTTCACATAACACCACTAGAGGAGAGACAACATACATCTCATCAAAATATCGAACGAATACCAAATTCACATGACTACTAATAGCAAGACTTCACCCATGTCCTCAGGAACTAAAGTAACTACTCACAAAGCATAATCATGTTCATAATCAGAGGTGTAATAATATGCATTAAGGATCTGAACATATGATCTTCCACCAAGTAAACCAATAAGTATCAACTACAAGGAGTAATCAACACTACTAGCAACCCACAGGTACCAATTTGTGGTTTTGGATACAAGATTGGATACAAGAGATGAACTAGGGTTTGAGAGGAGATGGTGCTGGTGAAGATGTTGATGTAGATTGATCCCCTCCCGATGAGGGGATCGTTGGTGATGACGTTGGTGATGATTTCCCCCTCCCGGAGGGAAGTGTCCCCGACAGAACAGCTCCGCCAGAGCCCTAGATTGATTCTGCCAAGGTTCCGCCTCGTGGCGGCGGAGTTTCGTCCCGTAAGCTTGCCCACGAATTTTTCAGGACAAAACCCTTCATATAGCAGAAGATGGTCGCCGGAAGCCCACCAGGGGGCCCAGGAGATAAGGGCGCGCCCCCCTGTCTCCTGGATAGGGTGTGGGCCCCCTGGCCTATTTCTTTTGCTCATAATTCCTTAATAAATCCAAAAGGTGGTTTCATGGAGTTTCAGGACTTTTGGAGTTGTGCAGAATAGGTTTCCAATGTTTGCTCCTTTTTCAGCCAGAATTCTAGCTGCCGGCATTCCCCCTCTTCATGGTAAACCTTGTAAAATAAGAGAGAATAGCCATAAGTATTGAGATATAATGTGTAATAACAGCCCACAATGCAATAAATATTGATATAAAAGCATGATGCAAAATGGACGTATCAGGCCCACGCGTCAGCGACGGCGGTCGTCCTTTTTTAAGACGAGCGTGCGGCGGGGCCGTCCTCATCCACTACCACTCGCCCCCGTCCCCATCAGGCCACCCCTGCCCCCACACCGGCGACAACCCTAGCCACCACCAGCATGGGTTTCTTCTCCGGCATCGGCAGCAGCCGCAAGGGCAAAGCCCCCACCCGCCATTCCCCCTCCCTCCCCGTGTCGGCGCGCGCTCCCTGACAGAGGCAGCGCATCAACGTGCTGTTGCACTAGGCCGAGTGGCACTGGCACCACCGCGTGCCTCTGCCATACTCGGACATGACGCTGCTGCATGACTGACATTTGGATCCGGAGAGGATACCAGTGCCGGCGGCGCCGCGGACGGCGAGGGCCCATGCGGAGGAGGTGCAGCGCCAGCGGGCGTTGCTGATGTCGGAGCAGTGCGCCGACATGCACTTCACCGTCGAATCGCCCAACTGGGCTTGATGGTTCGCCTTCGAGCACGAGGAGGCGAGGCGACGCGGCATCCGCGGTGTTGACCACAGCCTTCCGCCGCCTGCGCTCGTCGTCTGCGACGAGGACCAGGAGGCCGAGGCCACCTACCAGGCGGCCATCAAGGAGAGAGAGGAGGAGGAGCGGTGGAGGGAGGCGGACGAGGCGTCTTTTGAGGCTGCCATGGCAGAGGCCATGGCCCTCTCCGCGGCGGGCGACTGCATCGTGCCGCCGATGGCCCCGCCGTCCCTGCCTAGACCGGAGTAGTGCGCGAGTGGGTAAGCGCTCCGCCGATCTGGCTCGGGGCAGCGGAGAAGCAGGAGGCGGCCTTCCTCGACCACTGGCGCCGCGTTCGGCTGGCCGAGGAGCGCCGGGAGGGCGAGCGCCTGCAGATGCTCGACTGCAAGGCCGAAGAGGAGGCGCGCCAGGCCCAGGCAGCGGTGGCGCAGGCAGCGGCGGCAAAGCCCGACATCACCGCCGTCTAGAACACAGCATTCCCCCTGGCCGGCCCTGCGCCGACACTGATCGACCTCACCGGTCCCGACGTAGACGCCGTCGCCGCCGAGGACGCCTGGGGCAGCGTGTCATCTAGTTTTAATGTAATGTGGACTTTCGCCGGCCTTCGTGGCCGGCTTTTATGTTTAATTAAATGCATGTATTCATTTTCAAAATGCTTCTGTCGGATTTCGGATTCCGGCAGACCCTTAAGGTTCGAACTCTAGGGTGCACGCGGAGATCACTCCCCCTACTGGCTCACGTCTCGTCGCCTCGCAAAGTATCTAGGCTACACGAGGAACAACACAAGGGACACAAGTTTTATACTGGTTCAGGCCACCATGGTGGTGTAATACCCTACTCCAGTGTGTGTGGTGTGTGGATTGCCTCAGGGGCTGATGATGAACAATACAAGGGAAGAACAGCCTCGCGAGGGGAGGAGTTCTTGTGGTGGTGTTGTCCATTTGGTGGGGTGATTCCAGATGCGGGGTCTTGATCAGATCATCCCCTTCTACTGTGGTGGCTAGCCCTATTTATAGAGTGAGGCCCTGGCCCTCTTCCCAAATATTGAGGGGGAAGGGCGCCAACAATTCGCCATTTTGAAGGGGAACATCTAGTACATTTATCCTGACTAAAGTTGGTCCTCGCCTGCCAAAGTCTCTGACGATGACGCCTTCCTGGGCTCCACGATGACCTCCATCCTGCCGTTCTGCTGGTCTTGGTCTTGTTGCACCGAAATGGTAACCTTTGCCTGATGCCTTGGCCTGCGCTTGCCCCCTTTGCACCAAAGGGGAAACAAGGACACTGCCCAGGCCGGCGCCCGCCTGGCTTCGGTCGTCATGGCTTGCGTCACGGGCACCTCGTGAGGTACCCCGCCTTGATTTCTCCACGTCCTCGCGAGCCAGCCTGACGAGGCTGCGCCTGAGGAAGCTTCCTGTTGTCCGCCCCGCGAGGCTTGGCTCCTCGCAAGGGTCTTGAGCTTGTGCTGACGAAGATGGGCCATACTGGGCCACTCCCTGAGCCATGCTGCAAGCCGCAGGCAGGCAAGTCTGGGTACCCCCGTTCCCAGAACACCGACAATAGCCCCCGGGCCCAAGGCGCGCCCGGACTTGGCTTAGCAGAGAAGCGAAGGGGCAAGTGCGAAGCGCTGTGGGCCCCAACAGCCTGCAGCCTTGGGCGACGCGTGGCGGTTGACTGGACGTGGGCGTCCCCACTTCCCCACGACTCCTCGGCAACTGCGTGACTTGACAAAAGAGCGGCCCCGGGCCAGGCTTACCTTCTTTGCCTTTACCAGTCATTTCTCCCAGATCCCCTTTCTCGCTCTCCTCATTCTTGCTTCCGAAATCCTCCAGATCTGCTTCAATCCCGCACCTTTGGCAAGCCATGGCGCCTCGCCAGACTCCAACCGAGGCCTGGTACTCACCCGCTCTAGATCCTCCGGACGTGTCGGAGAAGAACCATGCCCTCACGCGCCAGATGATGGATGCGCAAGGCAGCAAGGGGGTGGCCGTGCTCAAGGTCGGCTCCGACCTGCCCGAAGACAAGGGGATCACCTTCTACCCACTCTTCGTGAGCGCCATCGTCACCAGGCTGGTGCCTCCCTTTTCTGAATTCTTCCTTGCTGTTCTTCGCCAATACAACTTGCAGGCTCTGCACCTCCACCCCAACTCTGTTCTCCTTCTGGCGATTTTCGCCTATTATTGTGAGGCTCACGTCGAGGTAAAGCCCTCAGGAGCCTTACTGCGCCACTACTTTTACCTTCGGGTTTCTCGCGGCACCATCACCGCATGTGCGAGCTTTGTCGCATACTCCAGCTCCAATGCCATCTCGAAGCCTGGGAAGAGGATCGAAGGCTTCCGGAGCAAGTGGGTAATGGTGGACGTTGGGCGCATCCACCCTCGGCTGGTGCTGCCCACGGGGCAGCCTAAGGCCGTTGACGCTTGGTCCCACGCGGGGCTCGTCGATCCCCGCACGAAGCCGGTGCTGGAGAGCATGGACGCGGACCTGTGGCCAGGCAACCTGGCGACAGCGAAGCTGACCGGGGCGATGCTCCTGAGGGAGTTCCTGGAGCACCGGGTGGCTCTGCTTTGAGAACACTCGCTCCCACTGTGGAGGCTCGGGGAAGCCGATGCCGCCCTCCGCTTGAGTTCTGCAGCTCTGGCCGGCGGAGATCTGGCTGTGATCCTCCATTCCTTGGTCAGAGGGGAAGTGGCGAGACTGGAGGGTGCTCCTGTACCCATGTTCCTTCGTGGCGACTGGGAGCAGGTGGTGAACTCCATGCCCACCTTCAACGGGGAGGGGCTAGTGCCTGCGGAAGTTCCCGAGGATCTGGCGGCTCTGGCGATGGTGAACGTATCTGCCAGCGACTCCGGCGGGGAGGAGGAAAAAGAGGTGGAGGAAGAGGAGTCTGACTCTGAGGCGACCGACGGAGAGTCGGGGAAGTCCGTCCCCCAGCGCAGGTCCCGCGCCCTTCGCCTTATGCCGGATGACGACGAGGGCGGCGACGAGCGAGGCAGGGAGAGCTCGCCCCTGGTCCCGAAGAAGGACAGGACGGGGCTGGTTCCCCATGGGCCTGCTCAGGTTCCAAGGCGGCCTGAAGCCAGCTTCAACTCCTCTGACGTGCCTCCTGCTTCCGAGTCTCCTGAGGCTGACCCCAGCAGCCGGCTCTCGAGCTTCAAGTTCGGCCGGAGGCTGCTTGAGTCCGCGAACGATGCCTAGTAAGTGCTTGATTTTTGTTTTGCTTCCTGCTTCTGTTGCTAAGGCTTGACGTCCATATTCCTTGGCTAGGCCGGTGCCTGCGGCGAAAAGGCTGAAGGGGGCCCCTAAGGCTTCGCCTGGGGCAACGCTTCCACCTGCGGAAGAAGGAGGTGGCAAGGCTCGAGCCTGCCCTGCCCGGTCATCCTCGCGAGGCCGGGTGGGGCGTGTTGGTGTGAGTTCAGCCCCCGTGGCCCAGGCGAGTCCCGAGGCGTCCATGCCCGATGCCACTGCTGCGGTCGCCGGGGCTCAGAAGGTCCCGACGTTTGATGTTGTGATCACGTTGCCGTCTTCTCCTCCTACTCCGCCAACCGCCGTTTCTCTGACTCCTTCTACTGTCTTGGATCGTGCTGCTGCTGAGCTGGACCGGCTGCGAGAAGATCTTCAGGGCGCCGACCCCCTCCTGGTGGCCGGGCGCCTGGAGTTGGCCTCTGGCTGGGTCCGCTCTGACGCCTCAGTTCGAGCGGCGCTGGTCCAGGCCGTGACGGCCTGCGATGAGGAGAAGCAGGCCATCCTCCTAGCCAAGGCCGCTCGCGACGCCGCCTTGGGTAAGGTTGCGGATGTCCGGGGCCGCTGCAAGGCACTGGAGAGCGAGCTGCAAGGCCTACACGACGAGCTCGCCAAGGAGGTTCGTGACCGCCAGGAGAAGGAGAAGGAGATGAAGACTCGAGAGGCTGCTGTCAAGGACCGGGACGCCGAGCTTGATGAACGTCGCAGTCGGTTGGAGATGCTGGAGCAGGTGTTGGAGGCGGAGAGGATCAAGCTGGACGGCAAGGCGAGGGTCCTGGCAGAGGATCGTGTGGCCTTCGCGCAGCTGGAGGAGAGAGCTCGCGCCTCGCTGAAGACACTTTATGATGGTAGCTTGGGAAAGCCGCTGGCTGGCACCGAGGATGGCCCCGCCAAGTTGCTTCCCTTCCTGGTCCGCGCACTTGAAGATGTCGCTGACGGCCTTGGCCCCACGGCCGAGGCCGAGGTGCGTGTCCTTTCTTATGCAGCGCTAACGCGTGTCTTCACCCACGTCTATCTTCGCGACCCCAATGTCGACCTTGACAGCCTGCTAGAGCCTGCGAGCTACGAGCTTGCCGTTGCCTCTGCTGAGGCGGTGAAGGGTCGAGCGGAAGCCCTACTAGCGAGGTTCCGCGCCTTCAGCACCAAGCCAAGGCGAGATGCTGTCAACCCTGGGGCTTTGGGAGGTGGAGCTGCCTAGCGCAACTCCACCACCAGCGATGGCACCACCGGAAAGTGACCCCTTCATAGCTCCTGTCCTGTTTTAGTTCCTGCAACATGCATCATGCCTCGTGGAGGCGTTTAAACTTGTGTTTGGCGTTGTGAAAACAACCTATGGACTGCAATATTTGCTTTTGAATTCCTTGAGATTTGTGCTTTTCCTTCCTACTTGCATGTGTTCTACGTCGGCAGGGCCCAGCCCCGCGCATACCTCAGCCGCCGTTAGCCCCGACCGGAAACTAGGACGGGACCAAGGAGTGAGGGGCTACGTGACCAGTTAGGCTCTTGAGTCGCGATGCTCAGGAGTCCCCCTTGACACGCGAACATCAAGTAGGGAGGGGAGGCATAGGAGTGGATCTATCGTTCTACGTCGGCAGGGCCCAGCCCCGCGCATACCTCAACCGCCATTAGCCCCGACCGGAAACCAGGACGAAACCAAGGAGTGAGGGGCTACGTGACCAGTTAGGATCCTGAGTCGCGATGCTCAGGAGTCCCCCTTGACGTTCAAACAGCCTTCGTACCTTGGCTCCGCTCGAGGAGGGGCGCGCGACGAACCAGGTCCGAAGGGCCTGGCTGGGTGGCATATGCTCGGGCGTGGCCCGGGCATAGCCCCCGTGCCCAGCCCCCTCGCATGGCACTCCCGAGGGGAGGCGTTACGATAGGGCCGGACACTAAGCTCTGGGCTCCCTGAGGTTGATGCGGCCGTGGGCCACCCTCAGTTGTTTATCACCAGCGCAGAGCATAGCGCTTTCGTATGTGTATGGGCATAGCCGCTCCTCGGCAGTGTCGTCAGCCAGCGCGGAGCATGGTGCTTCCACTGGTACGTGGGAGGGGGCTCCCCTCCGGGAGGAGCTCCTGGGGCGTGTACAGCCCCGCCCTGACACATGGCTGGCATGGTAGGGCTTGACGAGGTGTATCTGGGCACCCGTGAGCCAGCGGGGGACTCACGGGGCCCTACCTCAAGGCGGGTTGCACCTGGCTCTGGGCCTTTGTTTGTAATGTGCTCCTGCAAATTTGGTTAGATGCCGACGCTCTACGTCCTCAGGTCCCGGCCCTCGAGCGAGCTCAGCCGTCGCTGGTATGCCAGGTCGTGATGCCGTGGACAAGGCCAGGAGGTGAGGGCTAGAGAGCCAGTAAGAGTCCATGAGTTGCGATGCTCAGGTACCCCCCTTTTAACGTGCAAGCGGTTGGCTGAGGGAAGAAGGGCGTCGTCACAGGCATTAAGTAATAATCATGGCAGGTCAAATGCACGACCTGAATAAATGCAAGAGAGATACATGTCGCTGGGTCAGGCCCGAGCGGCTTGGGGATAATGCAGCCCGAGGGACGCCCCCAACAAAGTAACCTAAAGGCATAAACAAAAGGGATACATGCCGCAGGGACGGACCCACGCGGCCTGGGAATGATGCAGCCCTGGGGGCGCTCCCAGCTGAAAATGAGACTCGAAGGATGTCACCTGATGATGTTGGAGATGAAGGGATGCTGAAGTAGCTGACGACGCACGCTGCGGAGACCGACCCTCACGAGCTCCCAGGCCCAGGAGCCTCGGGGGGCTCCGGAGGCGCGGGCGGCTCCTCAAGGACCATCTCCATCTCTGCCAGGACTGCAGAATGCCTGACCTCCTAAGCCTCCAGAATACTCCTCAGCAGGCGCTGATGAGCGGCAACTACGTTCGGCAGGCCGAAAGGCATGCGAACGTAGCTGTAAGGTGGACCCTCGCAACGTCCCACGCGCGAGGGCCAGAAGTGCTCCTGAGAGGCGGCTCGGTTGAGCCCTGGTACGTCGATGCAGATGCGCAGCCCACCATCCTCGCCTGGATGGGGAGCTACGGCGGGTAAGAGGCGGCTGCCACTCATGACTCTTGACTCCTGCAGCTCCTGAGCGATCTCCCTCATGAACTCCCGAGGGTTTGGCCCTCGTTGCCTTGTTCCTTCCTGAGGGAAACGCGCTTTGAAGCACGCCTCCAAGTGGTGCCCGAGGGCCTCCCTCGTGATCTTGGCAAAGTCGATGGCCCTCCAGGAAAGAGCCCCCGAGCCTTGCTCGAGGAGGGCGTCGGGCGCGCCTTCCTATGCGACAGAAGGAGGCGCCCCTTGAACGGGCGCGGATCCTGGCACAACGCCACTAGAAGGGCCTGCCTCCCGAGGGTTCGGACCAGGTGATGCCTTCTTCTTCTTAGGGACTACCTCGAGAAGTCTTCCGCTCCTGTGCTCTGGGTCTTTGATTGCCGCGGCTTGAAAAGCACGCTCAAGGAAACACACTGCATCCCTCTCCTCACAAGGCACTGTGATGACTCCATCGCTTCCTAGCATCTTGAGGACATTGTAGCCATGATGAGTCACAGCCATGAACTTTGCCAGGGCTGGG
The DNA here is from genome assembly GCF_018294505.1 of Triticum aestivum. NCBI lineage: Eukaryota > Viridiplantae > Streptophyta > Magnoliopsida > Poales > Poaceae > Triticum > Triticum aestivum. The sequence goes on along the minus strand of NC_057801.1, from coordinate 118,138,606 downwards.
TACCCGAGGATGGCATTGTATGGCAAGCGAATGTGGGCGACGTCGAAGTCAATGAGCTGGGTGCGATAGTTGTCGCACTTCCTAAAGGTGACAGGAAGGCGAACTTGCCCTATCGGAACGGTGTAACCATCAGTGACTCCTGAGAAAGGCTTGGTTGGCTGAAGCTGATTGTATGACACTTGGAGATTGTTGAATGTCTTGACGGACAGGACGTTGAGTCCTGCTCCGCCATCGATGAGGGTCCTGGTGACTTGCACATTGCTGATGATTGGGGAGCAAAGCATCGGGAGGACTCCGGCCGTGGCTGCGCACTTGAGCTGATCTGCTGAGCTAAATGTGATAGTGCATGCTGACCACCTGAGAGGGCGCGTGGCCTCAAGCTTGGGGAGGACTGCATTCACCTCGCGAGCAAACTGTTTGAAGATGCGCTCAGAGGCTGGGGCCTGAGCGCCGCCCAGGATGCAAGCGATTGCGCGCGGCTCCTGGAAGCCCCCAGCCCCTTCGTCCTAATGATGGTCTTCATTCCTCCTCGGCTGAGGTGGCAGAGGAGGGAGGCCTGCGTTGCCTTGAGGGCGATCCTCACGAGGCTGATCCCTCCAGTCTCCCTCGCGAGGCTGGTCCTGTCAGCGGTCCTCGCGAGGTCGATCACGCCACCCTTGGCGAGGGCCACGGTATTCCCATCGTCCTCCACCTCTTCCTCCTCCTCAGCCATAGCCTCGGTCGTTGCGCTCGGGGCGTCGGCCGGCACGCACATCTCGCACGGCCCTGAGCTCTTGGCACTCGTTGGTGTTGTGGGTGTGGAGGTCGTGGTACACGCAGTACCGGCTACCCTTGGATGACTCAGGCTGATCCCTGCCTTGCTTGGTGTCTGGCTCTGCTGCAAGCACAACAGCCCCCTTGCGCTTCACGTCCTTGACCTTGTGCTTCTTCTCTTCTGGATCGGCAGCCGGAAGCTCGAGGAGGGAGAGGCGCCCTTCCGCAGCCCTGGCGCACTTGGTCGCCAAGTTGAATAGCTCCAGGGATGTGCACAGGTCTTCGTGGATTGTCAGCTCCTCTTTCATCTTGATGTCACGCACGTCGTCAGATAAGGCTGAGATGATGGCCTCTTCAGTCACCCTGGGGATCTTGAGGCGAGCGTTGTTGAAGCGCTGGATGTACTTTTGCAGGGTCTCTCCTGGCTGTTGCTTGAAGCGGCGGAGGTCGCTCATGGCCGGGGGCCGGTCACGAGTGCCTTGGAAGTTGGCAATGAAGCGAGTGCGCATCTCGTCCCAGGAGGAAATCGTTCCAGGAGCCAGGTTTAGGAGCCAGGTGCGGGCACAATCCTTAAGCGCCATGGGAAACCAGTTCGCCATGACTTTCTCGTCCCCGTTTGGCGGCTTCGATGCCCAGCTCCTAGAGCTGTAGGAACTCCGCAGGGTCAGCCGTGTCGTCGTAGCGCGGGGGCAGATCTGGCTTGAACTTGCCCGGCCAGGCCACGCTGCACAGCTCGGCGGTGAAGGCACGACAGCCTGTTGTGGCCACTGGAGGCCTTTGGTGGCGAAGGGCTTGATCTTGGAGGTCTCTGTGCGCCGCCGTCAGGAGCAGCGCGGGGTCTTAGCGCGCTGGAGCAGGAGCGCGGTCATGACGTGCCGGTGCGGGGAGCACTCGGGCAGCTTCTTGAGGACGAGGGATCTCTTGGCAGCTCTTCTCTTGCTGCGTGGGCGCTGGACGAAGCAGGTCCCGTCCAGGGGCCGCGCGCCTTGGGGCCAGGGCGCCCTCTTGAGGGGGAGGCGGCTGAGGCGCCTCCGGAGCTGCGCTGCCCGCGCAGGGCGGGGGGTGGTGCAGCAAGAGGGATGGTGCAGGGGAGCCCCCTGCGGCGCTGACGAGCTCGGTGATGCGGGCAAGCCACTCGTCGTAGAGGTCGTCGACGAGACGGTAGTGCAGGAGCTCTCGTGCCAGGAGCAACGCGGCGTGCGCGTCCGCAGGGGCGCGACGGGCGTGCGATGACGAGCCTGCTGGAGTCAGCGACGGGATGGCGGTGCGGCCTTCTCGCCGCACTGAAGGATGCATGCATGAGGCCTGCTGCTCGTTCCCCGCCGGACCGGTGGCGGCGTGGGCGGCAGGCAACGGGGAACGACGGGGAGGCCCTCCGACGGGGGCCGTCTGGGCGACATGGGCCGCGAGGGTAGCCCGGCGCTCGACGCGGGCTCGACGAGCATCAGACATGGATGCGACAGACGGCGAAACACAAGACGGTGGAACGCGTGATTCCGGCGCACCCCTACCTGGCGCGCCAAATGTCGGATTTTGGGTTTCGGCAGACCCTTAAGGTTCGAACTCTGGGGTGTGCGCGAAGATCACTCCCCCTACCGGCTCACGTCTCGTCGCCTCGCAAAGGATCTAGGCTACACGAAGAACAACACAAGGGACGCAAGGTTTATACTGGTTCAGGCCACCATGGTGGTGTAATACCCTACTCCAGTGCGTGTGGTGTGTGGATTGCCTCAGGGGCTGATGATGAACAATACAAGGGAAGAACAACCTCGCGAGGGGAGGAGTTCTTGTGGTGGTGTTGTCCCTTTGGTGTGGTGATTCCAGATGCGGGTCTCAATCAGATCGTCCCCTTCTACTGTGGTGGCTAGCCCTATTTATAGAGCGAGGCCCTGGCCCTCTTTACAAATATTGAGCGGGAAGGGCGCCAACAATTGGTCATTTTGAAGGGGAACATCTAGTACACTTATCCTGACTAAAATTGGTCCTCGCCTGCCAAAGGCTCTGACGATGACACCTTCCTGGGCTCCACGATGACCTCCATCCTGCCGTTCTGCTGGTCTTGATCTTGTTGCATCGAAATGGTAACATTTGCCTGATGCATTGGCCTGTGCTTGCCCCCTTTGCACCGAAGGGAAAACAAGGACACTGCCCAGGCCGGCGCCCGCCTGGCTTCGGTCGTCATGGCTTGCGTCACGGGCACCTCGTGAGGTACCCCGCCTTGATTTCTCCGCCTCCTCGCGAGCCAGTCTGACGAGGCTGCGCCTGAGGAAGCTTCCTGTCGTCCGCCCCGCGAGGCTTGGCCCGCGCGAGGGTCTTGAGCTTGTGCTGACGAAGATGGAACGTACTGGGCCACTCCCTGAGCCACGCTGCAGGCCGCAGGCAGACAAGTCTGGGTACCCCCGTTCCCAGAACGCCGACAGCTTTCAATACTTTTTTGGCGCGCCGACGAAATGGGTCAGGCCAGCGTTGGACGCTCGCGCTGACCCAAACACAACACCGGACGTTTGTGTCGGTCGGGCCGACCCAAACGAACAAAAGCGGACAAAAGCGTCGTCCATTTGGGTCGGCCGTTGGAGTTGCTCTAAGAAACATTTTTTGGTCCATCCCTACCCACAGGTCACCTTTGTTCTCCAGCTTCACTGAACACGGACGAGTCCCACATGTCACTCCAACCTTCGTCCCGCCCTGCTCCAGAACCCGTCCACGTTCATCCAAACCAAACGCTGAGCCTGAACCATGAAGCATCATCCTCATCACGTCTCTCACCTCAGTCGCAGAACAGTCCGCCACGCGAACACCACAGCCCAAACCTCGCGAACCAAACCCTGCACAGCAGATGGCGCCCGTGGCGGGCAGCAGCTTCTTTCAGGAAGCGCGGCTCCCGGAGCAGCGGGCCGTCGAGGGCGTCGCCTTCCCCGCGGTGCTCGTCCCGACCGCCGGGCCCCCGGGGCCGGGAGAGGGGAGCCTCGACGAGTTCCTGGCCGCCGTGCGGTCGGAGCGGGCGTCCCGGGTGGAGCCGCTGCTGCGGGAGGCAGGGGCGGTGCTGCTGCGGGGGTTCCCCGCGCGGACGGCGGCGGACTTCGACGCCGCCGTGGAGGCGTTCGGGTACGAGGAGCTGCCGTACGTCGGCGGCGCGGCGCCCCGGACCAACGTGGTGGGGCGGGTGTTCACCGCCAACGAGTCGCCGCCCGACCAGAAGATCCCCTTCCACCATGAGATGGCGCAGGTCAGCCGCAACCAGCCTCCTGCGTTAGCCCAACTCCATATAAACGCGATAGCAAATTGATAATTTCGAAACTATAATGGTTAAGCTTGATATGATACTGCACTAGCTCTGAGCTAATGGCAAACCACTCGACATATCTGTAATTGATTGCATATGATGGATATTCAGAACTAATTATGTAACGATGTTACCATACGAGCTTGAATTGTGTAAAACTAATCTTATCTGGAATCTTGATTCTCATCATTCCTTAGGTTCCGACTTTTCCGGCAAAACTGTTCTTCTTCTGTGAGGTAGAACCAAAAAGTGGTGGAGAGACACCAATAGTGCTGAGCCACTATGTGTATAAGAGGATGAAGGAAAACTTCCCTGAATTTGTGGAGAAATTGGAGAAGCATGGCCTGATATACACAAGGGTATTGGGAGAGGGTGACGACCCATCTTCTCCAATCGGCCGTGGATGGCAATCTACATTTCTCACTAAAGATAAATTCGTTGCCGAGGAAAGGTCTGGCTTCTTGTTCCTTTCAAACAGAGCTAATATATTATAGGCTCTGTTATCAGTTCTGAACATTTGCATTTGCATTCAGAAAACCACTGTAACATTATTGTACTTCACTAGATATGCATCAGTGCATGAGTTTGGTTCAGTGTGTATCTAGAGTTCAAGATTGAGCTGCTATTGTCTTGGTTGCAAAGTTCAGGATGAGTCAATGTGGATCATTTATTAGCATTGTATTACAAGGCGTGTCTAGAATTCAAGATTGTAATCATGCATATCTTTGTCTTAGTTACTACTCCCTCCGTTCACAAATATAAGATGTTCTAACTTTTTCTTGAGTCGGATGTATTTCGACACGTTTTAGTGTGTGTGTTTAGTCCATATTGAAATATCCAAAACATCTTATATTTGTGAACGGAGGGAGTACATCTATTTCTGGTACTCAATTATTTAACCCATTTTAGTTTATGTAACCCATTTTGGTTATTCTAAAGGCATTTTGTCATGATACTTAATACTCCCTCTGTCCGGAAATACTTGTCGGAGAAATATATGTATCTAGACATATTTTAGTTCTAGATACATTCATTTCTCCGACAAGTATTTTGGGACGGAGGGAGTACTTTTTTTTATCTTTCATCTTGTCATGAGTGCAGCACATCACAAAACACATGGCACTTCTCAGTAAAAAAATGCTAAAAGCTTTTGAATAACATTTGAAGTAGGGTTTCATTGATACATTTAGCCCATTCACAATGCTGATAACTGAACTTTCACCCTGTTGTTGTTCACAGGGCTGCGAAGCTTGGGATGAAGCTGGAATGGACCCACGACGGGGTTAAAACAGTGATGGGTCCAATACCAGCAGTCAAGTGGGACGAGAGCCGAGGGAGGAAGATATGGTTCAACAGCATGGTCGCCGCCTACACAGGGTGGAAGGACGCCCGCAATGATCCAGTTAAGGCCGTCACCTTCGGCGACGGCTCGCCCTTGCCCGCCGATGTCATAGAGGAATGTGGCAAGATCCTAGAAGAAGAATGCGTCGCGGTTCCATGGCAGCAAGGTGACATCCTTCTCATCGACAACTGGGCGGTGCTGCACTCACGGCGGTCCTTTGAGCCCCCACGGCGCGTACTTGCTTCTCTCTGTAAATAGCATGTAAATGTTCGACATTAGAGATGAGGCTTTGCTCGGGATTGATCCGCACTTCTGCGGGTTGTATGTACCATGTACGTGATCGGATTTGCACATACAAAACTGGAATAATTTTGTGCAGCAGGACAGGAAGAATCATTGTGTTGTTTTTGCTTGTTTGCAACCTGTAACATATGAAGTCATGAACCTTGCAATCAACAAATCTGCGGTTTTACATGCATCACTTCAACAGCAACATGTGGCACTTTTGATAGATGAAAATTTTACAACATGTATTTAGTACCCGCATTTTATTAGACCACATTGAATCAGATCAGAGACTTCAGAGGCGGCGGCGAATCACGCCATGGCAATGGCGGCAGCAGCAGGAAGAGGCTTCTAGCCAGAGAATTTGCTACTCCCCTTCGATCCATATTCTGCGGCGGTGAATCACACAGTGGCAATGACGGAGCTATCTGCAGACTAAAACTGTAGGTCTTGCATGCGTTTTAATCAAGAAACTAACAGAGCTCCATTTCCTGGTTTGTTGTTGCATGTACAAATAAGCAATGCATGGACTCATATATTTGGTTTTTTCTTGTATGTGCAACAGGTTACTCAATTTTTTCAAAAAGGATGCATTTGGACTTCTCTTGAATGCACAACAGTAATCTCACAACTCATGCATTTTGCCTATTTATTCACAAATAATTTGGATTGCTTACCACGTCTGCATGCATGCACGCCAAAGCTGAACATTTGTGTTGCAGATACTCATATTGGTGTTGTTTTACAGTAAGTCAATAACTATTCCCAAACCAAGTAGTACAGAAAACCAAAATCTCAAGTGTGTTTTGACCTTGCATTAGATATGTCACTTCATCCAAGCAGTTTGTTTGTTTATTAATTTGTTTTACCATAGATCCTCCTATTGATCTAAAGAAGCATACCTTATTTTTTGTGCTAAATCCATTCTGCAAAAGAAGAGCACTGCCAGGAGAAGAAAATAGTAGGCATTTAGGGACAAATGACAAAGAAAGTACTCCCTCCGTCCCAAAATTCTTGTCCTAGAATTCTGTCAACCTATCTCTCATATTATTTCCAAGTTCTACTTGCATATCCTCAAATTAGGGATCCTAGATAATGAATGTGGTATGGCGCTGACTAGCAACACGAAATACCTGTAACCATTGAAGAAGTGCCTACAAAATAAAGGTAAGAAGACTGCATTTCAATGGTGAGCGTGTCCAAACACCGGTGAGATCAGTGAAGGGAACTAGTGTGTTGGCAACAAATTATGCTTAAGCTCATGTGTCATGTCAGAAAAAAGGAGCCAGGCGTCACAGTTGGGACTTCGGAGCATCCACAAAGCAGAATGGTTGAACTGCACGTTGATGCATCTTCGATAATGACAGTCTTCCGGGGGCTGCAGGAGCAATTATTAGTTCAAGATGCCAAAGAGTTTTTCTTCATTGGCGCAACTTCTCAAGCTTTGGACCTTGTATATGACTAGAAAGGATTGCAAGAAATACAGGTTGATTAATGAGTATTTAACTTGACATAACCATGCCCATTGTCCATCATGGTCTTGCAACAGGGATGCAAGATTGAATTGCAAGGCAATCCCCAAAAATGCAGCACTCATTTGGATATTAAGGATATTGATATCCGTAACATAAACTAGTAATATGATGGATCAAATCCACCTACCGTGAATCGTATCTACAGATCTGAGCTTCATCTAATTGCAACTGCATACTGGCTAGTGAATATAAACTATACTAATCATAACAAAGATGTACTCAGTTGGAAGAGTACAGAAGATTGCTATGCATAATGTCACTTGAAATAATACAGGAGATCACTCCCTTTGTTATGGACTTTTCTGTTTGTTAATTAAATCTTCACATTTTGTTAAGCAGTTTTTACGTAACATGGGTTTTGGTTTAATTATTTTTGTCTTCATGAAAACACAAACCATTTATTATCACGATTTATCAAACATAGCAATGTCCACATCCACTTCAAAAGTTAACCAAGCATATCAACTAGGGTGCAAACTCCCCAGACAGCTGAGGCAATAACTACAGAAATCAGGTGGTTTTTCAGAAACTATTGGCGGTTCTAGGTATATCCCATTCAAATTATACATAATTTTCACATATCCCATTGAGATCATCAACACTTTGACATACTGTATCAATCAAGGCTATATTGAATTGAATGGAATCAAATACACAAGGGCTGAAAATAAGTTGCTGTTGCAGGAGCAATGAAGTAAAGTAGTTTCTTATTTCTCATAAAACAAGGAGCAATACAGATTCGAGGTACAAAATTTTAACAAGTAGAGGACAAAAGAATCACCCTAAGCATGCTGATAAGATCCAGCACACATGAACAATGACAAACAAAACAGCATAACTACTCAAGCAGAATTGAGCTCAATAGTAGCACGCGATAAGAGCCTCATCGGTTCAGTCGCAACCCACAAGAGCCAAAGCACTGAGCCATGCAGCGGCACCCCTCCTATTCAATCCGCACTCTGCCATTACTCATATGCGCAAACTTGGAAACCTCTTCAAAGAATTCATCTGCAGCCTCGTGGCAGTTCTTCATCTGCGAGATCCTAAGGACCATCCGCCGCAGCCTTGGACTGTACCTGACAAGGGACTCAATGGTGATCAGCTTCTGCTCAGCATTCAAGGGTGAGCGCACAGTGATTAGGACCTCCTCCAATGAAGATATCAGGAACCTCGAGTCCAACTGCAATGTCAGAGAAACAAATTAGCCATGCCATACACCAGCGTGAAGTGAAAGGATGCAATTGATGAGCAGTAGGATATGACGCACATTTTTCAGGCTGTTCTTTTGGCAGAGCGACGCAAACATGGCGCCGTGGACCTCAAACTTGCAGAGCTTCGGGTGGCTGTTGAAGAACTCAACGAGGTCGACCTCGGGAAACGGCTGGAGAGTGTCGAAATCACCGCAGAACTCCACCTTCATCACCAGATGCTTCGCCTCGGCGCCGCATTGCAGCACATGGCTGACGGCTCCCCAGCTCCACTGGACGCCACGCAGAGACAGCTGCTCCAACACCGGGAGCCTGTCTATCCCGACAGTATTCACCCTCCCTGAAAGATTGAACGGAAATTGACATTAGACCCGAATGAAACGAATTGAAAGTTTGAAACTGCGTTGGAAGGCCATGGGTGGGGGGTTCAGTCCAGTGCGTACCAGTGTTCTTGGAAATGGTGAGGCGTTTGAGGCGGTCGCCGCCGTGCAGGGTGATGTAGTTGAAACCCTGGACCTCGAGGGACTCGACAAGGGGCGCGGCGAGCGCGAGCGAGCAGGTGCCGGAGCCGACGAAGTCGAGGCGGCAGCGCTGGAGCAGGGGCATCGCCAAGAACACGGAGCCGGAGCACTCGCAGCCGAGCAGGGCGAGGTCGGTGAGATTGGGGCAGGCGTCGACGGCGCCGCTGACGGCGAGGTCCGCCAGGGACGCGCCGACGATCTCCAGCACGCGGAGCCGGTCGAGCCGGCCCCAGGCCGGCTCGCGCGTCATGGTGAGCCCCCAGAGCCGCAGCTCCTCGAGGTTGCGGGCGACGGCGACGCAGTCGAGGTGACCGGATCCGGACCCGGCGGCGGCGGCGGAGTCGACCCGGAGCTCGAGCACGCGCAGCGAGGCGCTCCGCGCGGCGAGCCAGCGCGGGAGCTGCGCGGCGGAGAAGGGGCAGTAGATGACGAGCTCCTGGAGGCGCGCCGCGGCCTGGACCATGCGGCCGATGGCGTCGTCGGCGCACGCGACGCCGCCGCGCCTCGCGACGTCGAAGGCGCTCCGCGGGAAGTAGAGCGCCGGGAGGAAGGGCACGCAGTGGCGCCAGCAGCGGGAGACGCCCGCGCAGGCGGCCACGTCGCGGGCGCTGCTGAGCCGGGAGAGGATGGCCTGCACCACGCCGTCCGGCAGCGCGTCCATCCCGCCGCCGTCGCCGCCGCACTCCATGCGCTCGGCGGAATGCGCAGGCGGGGCGAGATGCGGGGGGATGAATCGGGGGCTGGTGGATGGTGTGGGAGATGTGAGATGAGAGGCGTTCGAAATTTAAATGGGGGGGAGATGGGGTGCGAGACGGGAGGGAAACTGGAATTGGAATTTGGAAATCGGGTGGAGGCGCGGCGTGCGGGAGGGAGCGCCAGCGTCTCCGTTTTCGAAATTTTTGCGGGTTCCGCAGTTCCGCTGGAGTTTGGAGCGGAAGAAGCCACCGAGCAAAAGAACGTTGGTGGCCCGGCCCGCCCCGTTGGGCGACAGACGGCCTAGGGGCGACTACGTCTCGCTTGAAGCGAGACAGAGCGTCAGCTCGCTTCAGGCGCCTCCCTAAATGGGCCGGCGCAGCGCGCGTGATGCCACTGCCTCGTTTTTTTCCTGTCCTTTTTCTCGTTCTTTGCTTTCTTTTTAAATTCTGTTTATACTTCCTAATTATATATATATATATATAAACACTTACATGAAACATTAAAATATATTAGCCAAACATTTGAAACAAATTAAATGTGTGTATAGAAAATGTTTCTCATGTATATGAAAAGTGTATACAAAACGATATACAATGTGTCTGAAGAAAGTTCATCATGCATTTTTTTAAATAATTAAGTATTTAAAAATTTAATCAATCATTTGAAAATATTGAATGTGCACAGAAAAATATTTATCATGTATATGATAAAATGTGTATGAAAGAAAATGCTGATCATGTATTTACAAAATGTTAAATGTATATACAGCAAATATTCTGATGTATACGAAAAGATGTGGAACATGCATAAACAAATTGAACATATTAATATAAATTTTTTAATGTTGATCATGTATCAGAAAAATGTTAATCATATATTTTAAAAGGTTAAATGTGTAGAAAACATGTTTCTGGCATATACCGAAAATGTACAATGTGTAGGAAAAAAATGTAATCGTCAAACACAACAAATTGGGGGGAAATGATAATCATCTATTTGAAAAAATTATCCTTATATATACCAAAAATTTACGCAGGACGAAAGTAGTCATTAGACATAATTTTTCAAAAATGTTAATCATAAGTATCTCGCCTTTTTTTACAAAGTTATAAGTATCTCGTCTTTCCGTCACGCAGGACATGTAACTAGTTTGGTGCCAATATTTGGCAATGCCAATTGTTGGCAAGTCTAAAAATTTGGCTCTCGATTGGTTGGCTACTAGTTGGTTCTTGCCCACCTCTCAAAAAGTTGCCATTTTTTGGCAATTTTTAGTTTTGCCAAATGTTGGCTTGCCAAATATTAGCACTCCCAAACTTTGACAGCGAACCAATTAGCTTCGTAGGTGCCACGCTGGCAGCGCGATCGGAGAGTGTGGCGTGCCGCGTTTCTGAAATATTTTTTTGAGAGGTCAGTCCCAATTTTGTCCAACTTCGTACCTTTTCGGCATAAATCGAGCTGATTAGGTTGCATGGCACCTTACAAAAAGCGGGATTTTCTCGATACGGTCAACCTACTATAAAGAATGGGAGCATACATACAATGATAGCACTAGTCTGAGTCGCCATGGTGGTTCCCGGTCACACCCAGGAGCAGAAGATATCAAGCATGCTTTTTATTTAACTGCGTGAGAGCAAAGGCAGTATGGGCTGCCCTTGGGATTGAGAGGGTAGTACATGATGCTGTTGGGGAACGTAGTAATTCAAAAAAAATCCTACGATCATGCAAGATCTATCTATGAGATGCATAGCAACGAGACGGAGTGTGTCCATGTACACTCGTAGACAAAAAGCGGAAGTGTTTAGTAACGCGGTTGATGTAGTCGAACGTCTTCACAATCCAACCGATCCAAGTACCGAACGTACGGCACCTCCGTGTTCAGCACACGTTCAGCACGATGATGTCCCTCGAGCTCTTGATCCAGTAGAGGGTCGAGGGAGAGTTCCGTCAACATGACGCATGGTGACGGTGTTGATGATGTTACCGGCGCAGGGCTTCGCCTAAGCAGTACGACGATATGACCAAGGTGTTAAACTGTGGAGGGGGCACCGCACACGATTAAGAGATTGTCTATTATGCTTTGACCGATCCATTTTGAACTTCTTCAAAACTTTATCAAGGTATGTGCTTTGTGAAAGTCCAATTAAGCGTCTTGATCTATCTCTATAGATCTTGATGCCCAATATGTAAGCAGCTTCACCGAGGTCTTTCATTGAAAAACTCTTATTCAAGTATCTCCAATCAATAATATGTCATCCACATATAATATTAGAAATGCTACACAGCTCCCATTCACTTTGTTGTAAATACAAGCTTCTCCAAAAGTCTGTATAAAACCATATGCTTTGATCACACTATCAAGCGTTTATTCCAACTTCGAGAGGGTTGCACTAGTCCATAAATGGATCGTTGGAGCTTGCACACTTTCTTAGCACCCTTTGGATCGACAAAACCTTCTAGTTGCATCATATACAACTCTTCTTCAAGAAATCCATTAAGGAATGTAGTTTTGACATCCATCTGCCAAATTTCATAATCATAAAATGCGGCAATTGCTAACATGATTCAGGCAGACTTAAGCATCGCTATGGGTGAGAGGGTCTCATCGTAGTCAACTCCTTGAACTTGTCGAAAACATTTCGCAACAAGTCGAGCTTTGTAGGCAGTAACACTACCGCCAGCGTCAGTCTTCTTCTTGAAGATCCATTTATATTCTATGGCTTGCCCATCATCGGGCAAGTCCACCAAAGTCCACACTTTGTTCTCATACATGGATCACATCTCAGATTTCATGGCCTCAAGCCATTTCGCGGAATCTGGGCTCATCATCGCTTCATCATAGTTTGTAGGTTCATCATGGTCTACTAACATGACTTCCAGAACAGGATTACCGTACCACTCTGGTGCGGACCGTACTCTGGAAGACCTACGAGGTTCGGTAGTAACTTGATCTGAAGTTCCATGATCATCATCATAAGCTTCCTCACTAATTGGTGTAGGAATCACTAGAACTGATTTCTGTGATGAACTACTTTCCAATTCGGGAGAAGGTACAATTACCTCATCAAGTTATACTTTCCTCCCACTCACTTCTTTCGAGAGAAACTCCTTCTCTAGAAAGGATCCATTCTTAGCAACGAATGTCTTGCCTTCGGATCTGTGATAGAAGGTGTACCCAACAGTTTCCTTTGGGTATCCTATGAAGACACATTTCTCCGATTTGGGTTCGAGCTTATCAGGTTGAAACTTTTTCACATAAGCATCGCAGCCTCAAACTTTAAGAAACGGCAACTTTGGTTTCTTGCCAAACCACAGTTCATAAGGCGTCGTTTCAACAGATTTCGATGGTGCCCTATTTAAAGTGAATGCAGCCGTCTCTAAAGCATAACTCCAAAATGATAGCGGTAAATCAGTAAGAGACATCATAGATCGCACCATATCCAATAAAGTATGGTTATGACGTTCGGACACACCATTACGTTGTGGTGTTTCAGGTGGCGTGAGTTGTGAAACTATTCCACATTGTTTCAAATGAAGACCAAACTCGTAACTCAAATATTCGCCTCAACGATCAGATCATAGAAACTTTATTTTCTTGTTACGATGATTTTCCACTTCACTCTGAAATTCTTTGAACTTTTCAAATGTTTCAGACTTATGTTTCATTAAGTAGATATACCCATATCTGCTCAAATCATCTGTGAAGGTAAGAAAATAACGATAACCGACACGAGCCTCAACACTCTAGGCCCGCATACATCTGTATGTATTATTTCCAATAAGTTAGTACCTCGTTCTATTGCTATGGAGAACAGAGTTTTAGTCATCTTGCCCATGAGGCATGGTTCGCAAACACCAAGTGATTCATAATCAAGTGGTTCCAAAAGCCCATCAGCATGGAGTTTGTTCATGCGCTTTACACCAATATGACCTAAACTACAGTGCCACAAATAAGTTGCACTATCGTTATCAACTTTGCATCTTTTGGCTTCAATATTATGAACATGTGTATCACCACGATCGAGATTCAACAAAAATAGACCACTCAGCTGAAGGAAATATGCCCTAGAGGCAATAATAAAGTTATTATTTATTTCCTTATTTCATGATAAATGTTTATTATTCATGCTAGAATTGTATTAACCGGAAACATAATACATGTGTGAATACATAGACAAACATAGTATCACTAGTATGCCTCTACTTGACTAGCTCATTGATCAAAGATGGTTGAGTTTCCTAACCATAGATATGAGTTATCATTTGATCAATGGGATCACATCATTAGAAGAATGATGTGATTGACTTGACCCATTTCGTTAGCTTAGCACTTGATCGTTTAGTATGTTGCTATTGCTTTCTTCATGACTTATACATGTTCCTATGACTATGAGATTATGTAACTCCCGCTTACCGGAGGAACACTTTGTGTGCTACCAAACGTCACAATGTAATTGGGTGATTATAAAGGTGCTCTACAGGTGTCTCCAAAGGTACTTGTTGAGTTGACGTATTTCGAGATTAGGATTTGTCACTCCGATTGTCGGAGAGGTATCTCTGGGCCCTCTTGGTAATGCACATCACTATAAGCCTTGCAAGCAATGTGACTAATGAGTTAGTTACGGGATGATGCATTACATAACGAGTAAAGAGACTTGTCGGTAACGAGATTGAACTAGGTATTGAGATACCGACGATCGAATCTCGAGCAAGTAACATACCGATGACAAAGGAAACAACGTATGTTGTTATGCGGTTTGACCGATAAAGATCTTCGTCGAATATGTGGGAGCCAATATGAGCATCCAGCTTCCGCTATTGGTTATTGACCGAAGACATGTCTTGGTCATGTCTACATAGTTCTCGAACCCGTAGGGTCCGCACGCTTAAAGTTCGATGATGGTTATATTATGAGTTTAGTGTTTTGATGTACCGAAGGTAGTTCGGAGTCCCGGATGTGATCACGGACATAACGAGGAGTCTCGAAATGGTTGAGACATAAAGATTGATATATTGGACGACTATGTTCGGACACCGGAATGGTTTTGGGGAGTATCGGGCATATACCGAAGTACCGGGGGGTTACCGGAACCCTCGGGGGAGACTAATGGGCCTATTGGGCCCTAGTGGAGAAAAGGAGGGGCGCCAAGGGCAGCCGCGCACCCCCTTCCCCCCAGTCCAAATTGGACAAGGAGGGGGGCGGCGCCCCCCTTTCCTTTCCCTCTCTCTCCTTCCCTCTCCTCTCCTACTCCCACTTGGAAGGGGGCAGTCCTACTCCCGGTGGAAGTAGGACTGCTCATGGGGCGCACCTAGGGTGGTCGGCCCCCTCCCCCTCCTCCACTCCTTTATATACGGGGAGGGAGGCACCTGTTTGAAATATGCCCTAGAGGCAATAATAAATGGATTATTATTATATTTCCTTGTTCATGATAATTGTCTTTTATTCATGCTATAATTGTATTATCCGGAAATCGTAATACATGTGTGAATACATAGACCACAATACGTCCCTAGTAAGCCTCTAGTTGACTAGCTCGTTGGTCAACAGATAGTCATGGTTTCCTCACTATGGACATTAGATGTCGTTGACAACGGGATCACATCATTAGGAGAATGATGTGATGGACAAGACCCATTCCTAAGCATAGCACAAGATCGTGTAGTTCGTTTTGCTAGAGCTTTTCCAATGTCAAGTATCTCTTCCTTAGACCATGAGATCGTGTAACTCCCGGATACCGTAGGAGTGCTTTGGGTGTACCAAACGTCACAACATAACTGGGTGACTATAAAGGTGCACTACAGGTATCTCCGAAAGTGTCTGTTGGGTTGACACGGATCGAGACTGGGATTTGTCACTCTGTGTTACGGAGAGGTATCACTGGGCCCGCTCAGTAGTGCATCATCATAATGAGCTCAAAGTGACCAAGTGTCTGGTCACGGGATCATGCATTACGGTACGAGTAAAGTGACTTGCCGGTAACGAGACTGAACGAGGTATTGGGATGCCGACGATCGAGTCTCGGGCAAGTAACATACCATCTGACAAAGGGAATAGTATACGGGGTTGCTTGAACCCTCGACATCGTGGTTCATCCGATGAGATCATCGAGGAGTATGTGGGAGCCAACATGGGTATCCAGATCCCGCTGTTGGTTATTGACTGGAGAGCCGTCTCGGTCATGTCTGCATGTCTCCCGAACCCGTAGGGTCTACACACTTAAGGTTCGGTGACGCTAGGGTTGTATGAATATGTGTATGCAGCAAACCGAATGTTGTTCGGAGTCCCAGATGAGATCCAGGACGTCATGAGGAGTTCCGAAATGGTCCGGAGGTAAAGAAAACTATATAGGAAGTGTTGTTTCGGCCATCGGGAAAGTTTCGGGGTCACCCGGTATTGTATCGGGACCACCGGAAGGGTCCCGGGGGTCCACCGGGTGGGGCCACCTATCCCGAAGGGCCCCGTGAGCTGAAGTGGGAGGGGAACCAGCCCCTAGTGGGCTGGTGCGCCCCCCCTTGGGCCCCCCCTGCGCCTAGGGTTGGAAACCCTAGGTGGGGGGGGCACCACTTGCCTTGGGGGGCACTCCACCCCCCCTGGCCGCCGCCCCCTTGGGAGATTGCATCTCCCAGGGCCGGCGCCCCCCCCTGGGGGCCTATATAAATGAGGGCAGGGGGGAGGGCAGCCGCACCCAAGTCTTGGCGCCTCCCTCCCCCTGCTACATCTCGTCCTCCTCCCGCAGCAGCTTGGCGAAGCCCTGTCGGAGTTCTGCTGCATCCACCACCACGCCGTCGTGCTGCTGGATCATCATCAACCTCTCCTTCCCCCTTGATGGATCAAGACGGAGGAGACGTCATGCTAACCGTACGTGTGTTGAACGCGGAGGTGCCGTCCGTTCGGCGCTAGGATCTCCGGTGATAGGATCACGACGAGAACGACTACCTCAACCCCGTTCTTTTGAACGCTTCCTCTCGCGATCTACAAATTGGTATGTAGATGCATCTCTCCTTTCACTCGTTGCTTAGATGAACTCATAGATGGATCTTGGTGAAACCGTAGGAAATTTTTTATTTTCTGCAACGTTCCCCAACAGTGGCATCATGAGCTAGGTCTATGCGTAGTTCTCTATTGCACGAGTAGAACACAATTTTGTTGTGGGCGTAGATCTTGTCAACTTGCTTGCTGCTACTAGTCTTTTCTTGCTTCAGCGGTATTGTGGGATGAAGCGGCCCGGACCGACCTTACACGTACGCTTACGTGAGACAGGTTCCACCGACTGACATGCACTAGTTGCATAAGGTGGCTAGCGGGTGTCTGTCTCTCCTACTTTAGTTGGAGCGGATTCAATGAAAAGGGTCCTTATGAAGGGTAAATAGAAGTTGACAAAATCACGTTGTGGTTATTCGTAGGTAAGAAAACGTTCTTGCTAGAACCCAATTGCAGCCACGTAAAAGATGCAACAACAATTAGAGGATGTCTAACTTGTTTTTGCAGCAATTGTCATGTGATGTGATATGGCCAGAAGTTGTGATGAATGATGAATGATATATTGTGATGTATGAGATCATGTTCTTGTAATAGGAATCACGACTTGCATGTCGATGAGTATGACAACCGGCAGGAGCCATAGGAGTTGTCTTTATTTTTTGTATGACATGCGTGTCATTGAAGAACGCCATGTAAATTACTTTACTTTATTGCTAAACGCGTTAGCCATAGAAGTAGAAGTAGTCGTTGGCGTGACAACTTCATGAAGACACAATGATGGAGATCATGATGATGGAGATCATGGTGTCATGCCGGTGACGAAGATGATCATGGAGCCCCGAAGATGGAGATCGAAGGAGCTATATGATATTGGCCATATCATGTCACTACTATATAATTGCATGTGATGTTTATTATGTTTTATGCATCTTGTTTACTTAGAACGGCGGTAGTAAATAAGATGATCCCTTATAATAATTTCAAGAAAGTGTTCCCCCTAATTGTGCACCGTTGCTAAAGTTCGTCGTTTCGAAGCACCACGTGATGATTGGGTGTGATAGATCCTTACGTTCACATACAACGGGTGTAAGACAGATTTACACATGCAGAACACTTAGGGTTAACTTGACGAGCCTAGCATGTACAGACATGGCCTCGGAACACAGAGACCGAAAGGTCGAACATGAGTCGTATGGAAGATACGATCAACATGGAGATGTTCACCGATGATGACTAGTCCGTCTCACGTGATGATCGGACACGGCCTAGTCGACTCGGATCGTGTAACACTTAGATGACTAGAGGGATGTCTAATCTAAGTGGGAGTTCATTAAATAATTTGATTAGATGAACTTAATTATCATGAACTTAGTCTAAAACTTTTGCAAAATATGTCTTGTAGATCAAATGGCCAACGCTCATGTCAAGATGAACTTCAACGCGTTCCTGGAGAAAACCAAGCTGAAAGATGATGGCAGTAACTATTCGGACTGGGTCCGGAACCTGAGGATCATCCTCATAGCAGCCAAGAAAGATTATGTCCTAGATGCACCGCTAGGTGAAGCACCCATCCCAGAGAACCAAGACGTTATGAACACTTGGCAATCACGTGCTGATGATTACTCCCTCGTTCAGTGCGGCATGCTTTACAGCTTAGAACCAGGGCTCCAAAAGCGTTTTGAGAAACACGGAGCATATGAGATGTTTGAGGAGCTGAAAATGGTTTTCCAAGCTCATGCCCGGGTTGAGAGATATGAAGTCTCCGACAAGTTCTATAGTTGTAAGATGGAGGAAAACAGTTCTGTCAGTGAGCACATACTCAAAATGTCTGGGTTGCACAACCGCCTGTCCCAGCTGGAGATCAACCTCCCGGACGAGGCGGGCATTGACAGAATCCTTCAGTCGCTCCCACCGAGCTACAAGAGCTTTGTGTTGAACTACAATATGCAGGGGATGGTGAAGACCATTCCTGAAGTATTTTCAATGTTGAAGTCAGCAGAGGTTGAAATCAAGAAAGAACATCAAGTGTTGATGGTCAATAAGACCACTAAGTTCAAGAAGGGCAAGGGTAAGAAAAACTTCAAGAAGGATGGCAAAGATGTTGCCGCACCCGGTAAGCCAGTTGCCGGGAAGAAGTCAAAGAATGGACCCAAGCCTGAGACTAAGTGCTTTTATTGCAAAGGGAAGGGTCACTGGAAGCGAAACTGCCCCAAATACTTAGCGGACAAGAAGGCCGGCAACACTAAAGGTATATTTGATATACATGTAATTGATGTGTACCTTACCAGTACTCGTAGTAACTCCTGAGTATTTGATACTGGCGCCGTTGCTCACATTTGTAACTCACAGCAGGAGCTGCGGAATAAGCGGAGACTGGCGAAGGACGAGGTGACGATGCGCGTCGGGAATGGTTCCAAGGTCGATGTGATCGCCGTCGGCACGCTACCTCTACATTTACCTACGGGATTAGTTTTAAACCTCAATAATTGTTATTTAGTGCCAAGTTTGAGCATGAACATTGTATCTGGATCTCGTTTGATACGAGATGGCTACTCATTTAAATCCGAGAATAATGGTTGTTCTATTTATATGAGAGATATGTTTTATGGTCATGCCCCGATGGTCAATGGTTTATTCTTAATGAATCTCGAACGTAATGTTACACATATTCATAGTGTGAATACCAAAAGATGTAAAGTTGATAACGATAGTCCCACATACTTGTGGCACTGCCGCCTTGGTCACATTGGTGTCAAGCGCATGAAGAAGCTCCATGCTGATGGACTTTTAGAGTCTCTAGATTATGAATCATTTGACACATGCGAACCATGCCTCATGGGCAAAATGACCAAGACCCCGTTCTCCGGAACAATGGAGCGAGCAACCAACTTATTGGAAATCATACATACTGATGTGTGTGGTCCAATGAGCGTTGAGGCTCACGGAGGATATTGTTATGTTCTCACTCTCACTGATGACTTGAGTAGATATGGGTATGTCTACTTGATGAAACACAAGTCTGAGACCTTTGAAAAGTTCAAGGAATTTCAGAATGAAGTAGAGAATCAATGTGACCGAAAGATAAAATTCTTACGATCGGATCATGGAGGAGAATATTTAAGTCACAAATTTGGTACACACTTAAGAAAATCTGGAATCTTTTCACAACTCATGCCGCCTGGAACACCTCAGCGTAATAGTGTGTCCGAACATCGTAATTGCACTCTATTGGATATGGTGCGGTCTATGATGTCTCTTACCGATTTACCGCTATCATTTTGGGGATACGCTCTAGAGACAACTACATTCACTTTAAATAGGGCACTGTCTAAATCCGTTGAGACGACACCGTGTGAATTATGGTTTGGGAAGAAACCTAAGCTGTCGTTTCTAAAAGTTTGGGGATGCGATGCTTATGTCAAGAAACTTCAACCTGAAAAGCTCGAACCCAAGTCGAAAAAATGCGTCTTCATAGGATACCCTAAGGAAACCATTGGGTATACCTTCTACTTAAGATCCGAGGGCAAGATCTTTGTTGCCAAGAACGGATCCTTTCTGGAAAAAGAGTTTCTCTCAAAAGGAGTAAGTGGGAGGAAAGTAGAACTCGATGAAGTACTACCTCTTGAACCGGAAAGTAGTGTAGCTCAGGAAAATGTTCCTGTGGTGCCTACACCGACTGGAGAGGAAATTAATGATGATGATCAAGGTACTTCTGATCAAGTTGCTACTGAACTTCGTAGGTCCACAAGGACACGTTCCACACCAGAGTGGTATGGCAACCCTGTCCTGGAAATCATGTTGTTAGACAACGGTGAACCTTCGAACTATGAAGAAGCGATGGCGGGCCCAGATTCCAACAAATGGCTTGAAGCCATGCAATCCGAGATAGAATCCATGTATGAAAACAAAGTATGGACTTTGACTGACTTGCCCAATGATCGGCGAGCGATAGAAAACAAATGGATCTTTAAGAAGAAGACGGACGCGGATGGTAATGTCACCATCTATAAAGCTCGACTTGTCGCTAAGGGTTATCGGCAAGTTCAAGGGATTGGCTACGATGAGACTTTCTCTCCCGTAGGGAAGCTTAAGTCTGTCCGAATCATGTTAGCAATTGCTGCATACTATGATTATGAGATATGGCAGATGGACGTCAAAACGGCATTCCTTAACGGCTATCTTAAGGAAGAGCTGTATATGATGCAGCCGGAAGGTTTTGTCGATCCTAAGAATGCTAACAAAGTCTGCAAGCTCCATCGATCCATTTATGGGCTGGTGCAAGCATCTCGGAGTTAGAACATTCGCTTTGATGAGATGATCAAAGCGTTTAGGTTTATGCAGACTTATGGAGAAGCCTGCGTTTACAAGAAAGTGAGTGGGAGCTCTGTAGCATTTCTCATATTATATGTAGATGACATACTTTTGATGGGAAATGATATAGAATTCTTGGACAGCATTAAGGCCTACTTGAATAAGTGTTTTTCAATGAAGGACCTTGGAGAAGCTGCTTACAAATTAGGCATCAAGATCTATAGGGATAGATCGAGACGCCTCATAGGTCTTTCACAAAAGCATACCTTGATAAGATTTTGAAGAAGTTCAAAATGGATCAGTCCAAGAAAGGGTTCTTGCCTGTACTGCAAGGTGTGAGATTGAGCTCAGCTCAATGCCCGACCACGGCAAAAGATAAAGAAGAGATGAGCGTCATCCCCTATGCCTTAGCCATAGGATCTATTATGTATGCCATGCTGTGTACCAGACCTGATGTAAACCTTGTTGTAAGTTTGATAGGAAGGTACCAAAGTAATCCCGGCAAGGAACACTGGACAGCGGTCAAGAATATCTTGAAGTACCTGAAAAGGACAAAGGACATGTTTCTCGTTTATGGAGGTGACAAAGAGCTCGTCGTAAAGGGTTACGTCGACGCTAGCTTCGACACAGATCTGGATGACTCTAAGTCACAAACCGGATACGTGTATATGTTGAATGGTGGAGCAGTAAGCTAGTGCAGCTGCAAGCAGAGCGTCGTGGCGGGATTTACATGTGAAGCGGAGTACATGGCAGCCTCGGAGGCAGCGCATGAAGCAATTTGGGTGAAGGAGTTCATCACCGACCTAGGAGTCATACCCAATGCGTCGGGGCCGATCAAACTCTTCTGTGACAACACTGGAGCTATTGCCCTTGCCAAGGAGCCCAGGTTTCACAAGAAGACCAGGCACATCAAGCGTCGCTTCAACTCCATCCGTGAAAATGTTCAAGATGGAGACATACATATTTGCAGAGTACATACGGATCTGAATGTCGCAGATCCGTTGACTAAACCTCTCTCGTGAGCAAAACATGATCAACACCAGAACTCTATGGGTGTTCGATTCATCACAATGTAACTAGATTAGTGACTCTAGTGCAAGTGGGAGACTGTTGGAAATATGCCCTAGAGGCAATAATAAATGGATTATTATTATATTTCCTTGTTCATGATAATTGTATTTTATTCATGCTATAATTGTATTATCCGGAAATTGTAATACACGTGTGAATACATAGACCACAATACGTCCCTAGTAAGCCTCTAGTTGACTAGCTCGTTGGTCAACAGATAGTCATGGTTTCCTCACTATGGACATTAGATGTCGTTGACAACGGGATCACATCATTAGGAGAATGATGTGATGGACAAGACCCATTCCTAAGCATAGCACAAGATCGTGTAGTTCGTTTTGCTAGAGCTTTTCCAATGTCTAGTATCTCTTCCTTAGACCATGAGATCGTGTAACTCCCGGATACCGTAGGAGTGCTTTGGGTGTACCAAACGTCACAACGTAACTGGGTGACTATAAAGGTGCACTACAGGTATCTCCGAAAGTGTCTGTTGGGTTGACACGGATCGAGACTGGGATTTGTCACTCCGTGTTACGGAGAGGTATCACTGGGCCCACTCGGTAGTGCATCATCATAATGAGCTCAAAGTGACCAAGTGTCTGGTCACGGGATCATGCATTACGGTACGAGTAAAGTGACTTGCCGGTAACGAGACTGGACGAGGTATTGGGATGCCGACGATCGAGTCTCGGGCAAGTAACATACCGTCTGACAAAGGGAATAGTATACGGGGTTGCTTGAACCCTTGACATCGTGGTTCATCCGATGAGATCATCGAGGAGTATGTGGGAGCCAACATGGGTATCCAGATTCAGCTGTTGGTTATTGACCGGAGAGCCGTCTCGGTCATGTCTGCATGTCTCCCGAACCCGTAGGGTCTACACACTTAAGGTTCGGCGATGCTAGGGTTGTATGAATATGAGTATGCAGCAAACCGAATGTTGTTCGGAGTCCAGGATGAGATCCCGGATGTCACGAGGAGTTCCGGAATGGTCCGGAGGTAAAGAAAACTATGTAGGAAGTGCTGTTTCGGCCATCGGGAAAGTTTCGGGGTCACCCGGTATTGTACCGGGACCACCGAAAGGGTCCCGGGGGTCCACCGGGTGGGGCCACCTATCCCGGAGGGCCCCGTGGGCTGAAGTGGGAGGGGAACCAGCACCTAGTGGGCTGGTGCGCCCCCCTTGCCCCCCCTGCGCCTAGGGTTGGAAACCCTAGGTGGGGGGGGGGCGCACCACTTGCCTTGGGGGGCACTCCACCCCCCCTGGCCGCCGCCCCCTTGGAAGATTGCATCTCCCAGGGCCGGCGCCCCCCCTGGGGGCCTATATAAAGGAGGGCAGGGGGGAGGGCAGCCGCACCCAAGTCTTGGCGCCTCCCTCCCCCTGCTACATCTCGTCCTCCTCCCGCAGCAGCTTGGTGAAGCCCTGCCGGAGTTCTGCTGCATCCACCACCACGCCGTCCTGCTGCTGGATCATCATCAACCTCTCCTTCCCCCTTGCTGGATCTAGACGGAGGAGACTTCACGCTAACCGTATGTGTGTTGAACGCGGAGGTGCCGTCCGTTCAGCGCTAGGATCTCCGGTGATAGGATCACGACGAGAACGACTACCTCAACCCCGTTCTTTTGAACGCTTCCGCTCGCGATCTACAAAGTGGTATGTAGATGCATCTCTCCTTTCACTCGTTGCTTAGATGAACTCATAGATGGATCTTGGTGAAACCATAGGAAATTTTTTATTTTCTGCAACGTTCCCCAACAGCACCCCTTGGAGATACAACAGTTGATCCATTGGATCTTTTAGCCGTGTGCGGTGCCCCACTCCACCATAATCCACCTCGATAATATCGTAGTGGTGCTTAGTCGAAGCCCTGCGTCGATAGAACATCATCATCGTCACCGCGCCATCGTGCTGACGGAACTCTCCCTCAAAGCTCGGCCGGATCGGAGTTCGAGGGACGTCATCGAGCTGAACGTGTGCTGAACTCGGAGGTGCCGTACGTTTGGTACTTGATCGGTCGGACCGTGAATACGTACGACTACATCAACCGCGTTGTGTTAACGCTTCCGCTTTTGGTCTATGAGGGTACGTGGACAACACTCTCCCCTCTCGTTTCTATGCATCACCATGATCTTGCGTGTGCATAGGAATTTTTTTGAAATTACTACATTCCCCAACATCAACAAGGGTGCATGACCATAGAAGATACTACTCACATAAATAGAACAACCATTATTCTCTAATTTAAATGAATAACCGTCTCGCATTAAACAAGATCCAGATATAATGTTCATGCTCAACGCTGGCACCAAATAACAATTATTCAGGTCTAAAACTAATCCCGAAGGTAGATGTAAAGGTAGCGTGCCGATGGCGATCACATCGACCTTGGAACCATTTCCGACACGCATCATCACCTCATCCTTAGCCGATCTTTATTTAATCCATAGCCCCTGTCTAGAGTTGTAAATATGAGCAACATAACCATTATCAAATACCCAGGCGCTACTACGAGCATTAGTAAGGTACACATCAATAACATGTATATCAAATATACCTTTCACTTTTCCATCCTTCTTATCCGCCAAATACTTGGGGCAGTTCCACTTCCAGTGACTAGTCCATTTGTAGTAGAAGCACTCAGTTTTAGGCTTAGGTCCAGACTTGGGCTTCTTCCCGGAAGTAGCAACTTGCTTGCTATTCTTCTTGAAGTTCCCCTTCTTCCCTTTGCCCTTTTTCTTGAAACTAGTGGTCTTGTTGACCATCAACACTTGATGCTCCTTGATTTCTACCTCCACAACCTTTAGCATTGTGAAGAGCTCGGGAATCATTTTCGTCATCCCTTGCATATTATAGTTCATCACGCAGCCTTTATAGGTTGGTGGCAGTGATTGAAGAACTCTGTCAATGACACTATCATCAAGAAGATTAACTCCTAGCTGAGTCAAGTGCTTATGGTACCTAGACATTCTGAGTATGTGTTCACTGACAGAACTATTCTCCTCCATTTTGCAGCTATAGAACTTGTGGGAGACTTAATATCTCTCAACTCGGGCATTTGCTTGAAATATTAACTTCAACTCTTGGAACATCTCATATGCTCCATGATGTTCAAAACGTCTTTGAAGTCCCGATTCTAAGCCGTAAAGCATGGCACGCTGAACTATCAAGTAGTCCTCAACGCGCGTCTACCAGGCATTCACAATGTCTGCAGTTGCTGGCGCAGGTGGTACACCTAGCGGTGCTTCTAGGACGTAATTCTTCTATGAAGCAATAAGGATAATCCTCAAGTTACGGACCCAGTCCGTGTAATTGCTACCATCACTCTTTCAACCTAGCTTTCTCTAGGAACACACTAAAATTCAAGGGAACGGTAGCATGGGCCATTGATCTACAACAACATAGACATGCAAAAACTATCAGGACTAAGTTCATGATAAATTAAAGTTTAATTAATCATATTACTTAAGAACTCCCACTTAGATAGACATCCCTCTAGTCATCTAAATGATCACGTGATCCAAATCAACTAAACCATATCCGATCATCATGTGAGATGGAGTAGTTTTCAATGGTGAATATCACTATGTTGATCATATCTACTATATGATTCACGTTCGACCTTTCGGTCTCAGTGTTCCAAGGCCATATGTGCATATGCTAGGCTCGTCAATTTTAACCCGAGTATCCTGCATGTGCAAAACTGGCTTGCACCCGTTGTATGTGAACGTAGAGCTTATCACACCCGATCATCACCTGGTGTCTCGGCACGATGAACTGTAGCAATGGTGCATACCCAGGGAGAACACTTATACCTTGAAATTTAGTAAGGGATTATCTTATAATGCTACCGCCGTACTAAGCAAAATAAGATGCATAAAAAGATAAACATCACATGCAATCAAAATATGTGAGACGATAGGCCATCGCCATCTTGTGCTCATGATCTCCATCATTGAAGCATCGTCATGATCTCCATCGTCACCGGCTTAACACCTTGATCTCCATCGTAGCATCATTGTCGTCACGCCAACTGTTGCTACTATGACTATTGCTACCGCTTAGTAATAAAGTAAAGCAATTACATGGAGATTGCATTTCATACAATAAAGCAACAACCATATGGCTCCTGCCAGTTGCCGATAACTCTGTTATAAAACATGATCATCTCATACAACAATTTATATCACATCATGTCTTGACCATATCACATCACGAGAAGCCCTGCAAAAACAAGTTAGACGTCCTCTACTTTGTTGTTGCAGTTTTACGTGGCTGCTACGGGCTTCTAGCAAGAACCGTTCTTACCTACGCATCAAAACCACAACGATTTTTTGCCAAGTGTGTTGTTTTAACCATCAACAAGGACCGGCCGTAGTCAAACTCGATTCAACTAAAGTTGGAGAAACAGACACCTGCCAGCCACCTATGTGCAAAAGCACATCGGTAGAACCAGTCTCATGAACGCGGTCATGTAATGTCAGTCCGGGCCACTTCATCCAACAATACCGCTAAATCAAAGTAAGATGTTGGTGGTAAGCATTATGACTATTAGTGCCCACAACTCTTTGTGTTCTACTCGTGCATAAAACATCTACGCATAGACCTGACTCTGATACCACTGTTGGGGAACGTAGTAATTCAAAAAAAATGTACGATCACGCAAGATCTATCTAGGAGATACATAGCAACGAGACGGGAGAGTGTGTCCACGCACCCTTGTAGACCAAAAGCGGATGAGTTTAGTAACACAGTTGATGTAGTCGAACGTCTTCACACCAACCGATCCAAGTACCGAACGTACGACACCTCCGTGTTCAGCACACATTCAGCATGATGACGTCCCTCGAGCTCTTGATCCAGTAGAGGGTCGAGGGAAAGTTCTGTCAGCACGACGACGTGGCGACGGTGTTGATGATGTTACCGGGGGAGGGCTTCACTTAAGCACACTTCAAAAAAAGTCACATCCGTGACATTTTGGGTCGAATGATTTTTTTCCTGTCATACTTATGACACTTCTATGATGATAATTGTGACAAAATCTTGTATCATCGTAGATGTGGTGGGCTCCTACTTCTATGACAAAAAATCATGACCGAAAATGGGCTTTTCGTCCTGGGTGGGCTGGAGATGCAGCTGCATGACATTCTTTGGGTCGTGCATGACGGAAAAAACTGTGGTAGAAGCAAGGGCGAGGAAAATATTGGGGAGTTCCCGGTTACGGTGGGTGGTCGGGGGCCGAGCGATGCGCATTTCTCTCGTACACATACGCGCGTGGGTGCGAGGCGTTGGGCTCTAACTGAACTCGAGCGATTGCACTGCAGGCTATGCGTTACTGAACCCGAGCAATCGATCGATGGCTGTTAACTGAACCCGATCGAGCGATTCCTTCGCTACTGCTGCTAACTAAAGCCGATCGATGATGCCTCTCGATGAACAGTGAATGTTGTTGGGGGGTTTGGATGAACAGCTCCCGATGGGGGTTTGGATGAACAGGACCTTGTGGTGTTGCCGCTGGATGAATAGGACCCCGATCGATCCCCGGTTGGGCATGGATGAACAGGACCCCGCGGAGGGATGGATGAATAGGTCCCTGTGGAGGGAAGGTTGAACAGTAGCCGGTGGAAGGCTGGTTGAACAGTAGCCGGTGGAGGGCTGGATGAACAGTAGCCCATGGAGGGGTGGTTGAACAGGACCCCGTGGAGAGGGTTGGTTGAATAGTAGCCGGTGGAGGAGCGTGCGGTGGAGGCTGGATGAACAGGAGCCCGTGGATGAACAGTCGCAGGTGGAGGCTGAAGGAGGTCGACGGTGGATGAACCGTAGCCCATGGAGGCTAGAGGAGGTCAACGGTGGAGATGAGCTGTATCTCGTGGAGTCCCGTTTTGCGGTACGCCACACCCCTCCCGATGAACATGACCCCCGTTTCGACCGTAGCGCTCCAACACAAGTCTGTTTCCTCCATTTTGTGGTACGCCACACCCCTCCCGATCAACAGGACCCCGTTTGGACCATAGGAGGTCGAGCAGAAGTTTGTTTCCTCTATTTTGCGGTACACCAGCCCCTCCCGATGAACATGATCCCATTTCGACTATGGCCGGTCGAACACAAGGCCGTTTCCTCCGTTCTGCGGTATGCCAGGCCTCATTTCCATCGGTTGTTCCATCCAAGCCCTCCCGATGAATACGACGATGCATTCCATTCCGACCCAGACGGTTGGCTCCCCATGAACACGACGACGATGCGGGTTCTCCGTTCCGACCCAGCCATGTACACGAGCCCTGGCCGTACATATGCGCGAGTAGGCATTCGAGACCCTGCCCTATATATGTACGTGGTCGTATTTACTTTTTTGCACCCTGGCCGCTGTACATACGTGTACATGCTACGTGCGCGCCTCTACTACGCCACGTGCGCGCCTCTACTATGACACGTGCGTGCCTCTACATCGACCAGTATGTACATACACATTCACGACCAGAATGACAACACTACGTACGCTTCAACCGGGTGGGTCCTGACTGTCAGGCACTTCCTTGCGTACGAAGATGTAGATGGTGGGTCCCAACAGTCAGGGGGCGAATCAATTTTTTTGCCCATAATATGGATGCACTTCCTTGCGTGCGAAAATGTAGCTTGTGGGTCCCAGCAGTTAGAGGGAGAAAACATTATTTTTCAGGGTAAAATGGATGCAGTTGCATGCATGCGTCCATGGGCGTGGTGCGTCCCAACTGTCATCCTCTCACGTACAGTCATCCTCCAATGACTCTCGTTTGTTGACCACGTTGACCACACCAGGCTGAGCGCACCAAAGACGATGGACGACGGCGAGGCCCAAGACTGGAATGACCCGAAAATGGGGAAGACGCGGTAGTGGAGTCGCAGATGGAGAGGAGTGGGAAACTTGACTGGTTCGGGTGCGCGGTAGCACTGCCGCCCACGGGAGACATGAGAAAGAACAGAGGTTGAAGAAGGAGCATGGTTGTTGGATTAACATCCAACGGTCCAACTGCTAGAATCGTTTGTTGATTAAGTTGACAAAGCCCTGCATACATGTCTGCTTAGTAGGCCCACAAGTCAGCCACCAAATCTGTCGGGTCCCAGCTGTCATCAGGGGGAATAGTTTTTTCGCATAACAAGGAGGCACTTCCTTTCATGCGAAGATACAACCAGTGGGTCCCAGCTGTCAGGGGAGGAAACAACTTAATAAGGAGGAACTTTCCTTGGGTGCGACCATGGACCTCATGGGTCCCAGTCGTCGGGCTCTCACGTACAATCCTCTTCCGATGACTCTCGTTTGTTGACCATGCCACGCCGAGCGTAGCGAGGTGATGGACGACGGCGAGGCCCCAGAGTAGAACGACCCAGAGATGGGGAAGACGCGACAATGGAGTCGCAGATGAAGAGGAGTGGGAAACTTGACTGGTTCTGGTGCGGGGTGGGCCTACACTCGGCAGAGAATAACAGGAGGTGCGGAGTGGAGGGATGGCCTGGCCATCAACAGGGTAGCGTTTCACTGTGAGGCACGCAAAACAATGCCGCTGGACGTCGGAGGCTAGAGCAGGCGGTCCCGACAACGCTGGGGGAATAAGACGAGAGATTGAAGAAGAATGTCAGTCGTTGGATGTACATCAAACGCCTTGCTTAGACTTCGACCTACTGGCCCACATGTCAGCCAGTCCATCTATGCAGCCCGTTTATATATATGGTAGAATTTAAAGCCCATTTGCATTTTTCTCGAAATCCGCGGACTTGCTGGGCTGGGTGAAAATATCATGTTGGGATGGACGGAGAAGTGTTACAAAACATAAACACATGATTGCACGTCTATTACTGCATTGGTCAGTAAAATCTTTGTAAGCTTATGTACGCAATCACTAGGAGTTAACTTGCCAAGTTATATATAAACAATTATTATTATTAGTTTGTAAGAACTTTCAATTTACGAAATAAAATATCATTTTAATTTGATGAGTTAATAGGATGTGGGGTATTATTATTTTTTAGGCTAGACGTGGGACAGTTGAGTTGGTTCTAGGGAAAAGTACTGGGAGAAAACTCGGTTTACATCGAAAAAGAAAGTGGAAGAAAAAATCAGATATAGAATTAATGAAAACAAAAAATAAAGGAAGTGGGAAGGTCTATAAAATGGTTGGACGAACGACAGGTTTAGCGGAACCTTATGTTGTTTCTATTATATATATATGTAATAAAATAAGATATACCCCCTCTGTCCAGAAATCCTTGTCGAAGAAATCAATAAAAATGGATGTATCTAGAACTAAAATACGTCTAGATACATCCATTACTACGACAAGTATTTCCGGATGGAGGGAGGACACACACACACACACACACACACACACACACACACACACACATATATATATATACTATTATAGAAGGGAAAACACAGGTTTAGTTTTGCATTCTTATAAAAAATAGAACTGAGTTGTGCGTCGTCTTGAAAAACAAACATAACTTGGGCTGCTGATGTTATAGACAAGCTAGGTTGGGAGGCTCAAAGGCCACTTGATCCAAAAAAACGTTGAAACATGTCGTGGGCTGCCCATGTTAAACAACAAAACCTAGGCCATGGACCTGGTGGGCCCGGGACTGTCAACCTCTCGACGAACAGTTGTCTCCCGATTCCTCTTGTTTTGCTGACCATGTTGGGAACGACAGACGGCGGCGCCGCGACGAGAGCACCAAGGCGGAGGACGACATCGAGACCGCGGACCGAACGAACCAGAGTGAGGGAAGACGTAGGCGGAGGGGAGTACGAGGGTTGACTTGTTCGGGTGTAGGGGGGCCGGTGGAGCTGCCGCCGCTGGACAATGTGTGGGAGTAGAGGGATGGCCTGGCCAACGCCATAGGCTATGATGGCCAGCCGCTGTATAGGAAGAGGATGAAAGATTGAAGAAAATAAAGAAATACAAATGGATAGGTGGTTGGTCCCATATGTCTGTGTACGAGACCTGCTGGGTCCACTTGAGAAGGGGAATATTATGGGAGGAAGGAGATTCAAAGCACGACAGCCGAGTGAACTAGTTTTTTTAAACGGACGAGTGAACTAGTTACATACATAAGCAAATAGCCACTAAAAAGCAAACATGTTAATGGGTTCTTAGAAGAAATATTTCAGACAAAACAGATACTTACGACACATAGGCTAATGCATGAAACACTCAGATGATAAAGGTGCTTAAACAGATAAAGTACAACATCTAGACCTTCCTGGCATGCTTGATCATGACGTTGCGGCTGTCCGTGTACTCGTCGATTACTGGAAGCAGACACGGCCTCATGTCCAAGATCCGCCTGTACATGTCATAGCATGCATATGCGTCCTTGGCCGTGTAGGTTATGTAGGCTGGATTCAGAGGTACCTCCCACGTATTCAGGTCCTTGGTATCGTTGTCTTCTTTCATGTTGACGTAGCAGGGGTTGATGATGGTCTCGACGAGGTCAACCACGGAGTCCTTCTCCTGCCCGTTGCCGATGATCTTGTATTGCTTCTGGATGTCGACAAGCTTGTTGCACCCGATGGCCGAATCGTCGCGTTCTTCCTTCTCTCTACCATAGCGAAGGTGCAGTCGGCGCTGCCGATGAAACGGGCGAATGCTCCAGAACCTCTAATGGCCCTACAACAGTGGTAGACGAGAACCTCGTCCCGCACGCATACCTGGGCAACCGCGATCCGCTGGTCCCTATCAGGAGACGAATGGATGGGCACAAGGTCTAGTCCTGCGACCTTGTGCTTTCTCGTCCTGTAGGTACTGCTTGAACTCGGCGAGGCAAAGCTTCACCGAGTCCGGATCGTTGGTGTACATCACATTCAACTTGGTGCCGCCATGGGAATGAACAGAGAACTCAAAGGTGAACTCCTTGCTGAAGTCCATATCTAGCAGGCTCACCCCTCAGATCGACATTGGAGTCTCTTCAAGTGAACGAGTTAGTAGGCGGCAACAGCAGTTCATTTTTTAGCTCTTGGGGAACTGGATTCAACAGTAAACTGAGTGTGTATAGGCGACAATAGTTACTACCCCTCCCTCGCCCACTTCACGCCTGGCAGAATATGCACCCTCGGCGCATTCAAACGCCTCCATTAAGAAACCTATTCCGACCACACACGTCGGTTGACGAGCGGGTCTATATTGGTACTGTAATAACAAGTGTTAGTGGTCACTTTACTTAAATTTAATTAGCTTTAATTAAAATGTATTCTTAAAACAAGAAATGCATTGGCTCGTTCTATCAGTGCCACAGGATCAACATGCACAACAATTAGAATTATTATTCTCAGGACGCACATGATCAACACATTTGCCGCACTTTCACACAGATAATACTACTCATACTGTGCATCAGAGGCATCAGAGCCTACTACTCATACTGTGACAATCTCCAAAAGGTTTCTAAAAACATACCTCAAAGCCCTTTATAAGGCTAAGACAGGACTCATCCGGTCCGCTCTCGATGGACTGAATCTTTTCAATCACCGCACCCATGAGGGTGTGATGCTCATCAACGATGGACACACTCTTTAGCGCCGTCGATAGGCCGCCTGGCAACTCTGCTTGGATAGAGGTTGCTGGAGGAGCGGGCGGGCCTCCCCCCATCAAAGGTAGCTGCTCGCCTGATCATGGAGCCCCAAAGGTCTCCAGGACCGTGTACGGCCACGGGCCGAATCCAAGATTGCCCCCGCCGTCGACAAACACGGGAGCCGCTACTCCCGTGTGTGTTCGGCCCCAGGGATATGCCACCCTGGTCCGGACCCCGCTGAGACGACACCTCAGTGTTGCACCTAGGCTTTGGGGAATGGCCCTCTGGAGGCGTCTCGCTCGCCAGGGCATCGGAGCTCAGCAAATCCTCCGATGAGGACTGTCCGGCGTGGGACCTCGCTGGGCTGTACAAAATATGGCAACAGTTAAAACTACTACATCCTAATGACCTCGGGCACGTAGGTGTGTGCAGGTTTCATATACTTACGACTTTACCAGGGGCTAGGCCCTGGGATCCCACTCCGAGCTACTATCAGCAGCCATGGTGGATGCCTCGGGGAGGGAACCTTTCCCCCTCTTTGGCGATTCGGCCTCCAGGGATGAGGAAGTCGTCCTTTTCTTCCCTCCCTCTACGGGGGACTTGTCTTCTTCCTCCTCCTCTTCATCTTCGGAGGAGAGATGGTCGTGGGAGTCTTCGGATGTTGTGTCCGAAGCATCGCGATGACGGAGGCCACTCCGGGTCTTCTTGACCTTCTTGGAGACCTCTTTCTTGGGCGCCTTGTAAGGCGCTGGGACCAGCATCTTCGTCAGAAGAGGTCCGGCCGGTTCCTCCGGCAGTGGGGCTGGATAGTGTATCCGCTCCACCTTTTTCGTCCATTCCTGGGATTATTATAGAAAGCATGATAAAAGCGTCTCCCTCAGGACACGTCAGCTAAAACATGGATGGACATAGCATAACAATGACTTACCGGACTCACGGAACGGGATAGTTTATACCCGCGGTCCTCGGCGGAGCCCGGCCACGGTTTGCCGGACTTGAAGAGCACCTTCCAGATGTCCTTGTGGGAGGAGCCATATAGCTCCCCTAGCGTCTGGTGTTCGGCCGGGTCGTATTCCCACAAGTTGCAGGCTTGACGCTAGCAAGGGAGAACCAGGTGAACTAACATCACCTGGACTACATTGACGAGTTTGACATCCTTATCGACCATGCTCTGGACGCGCGTTTGGAGCATCGACAACTCGTTGGATGAGGACCAGTTCAGGCCCTTCTCGTGCAGGACGTGAGCCGCAGTGGGGCTCGGGATCTGAATTCGGGAGCAGCGGCCCACTTTTTACCGCGCGGTTCGGTGATATAGAACCACTGCTGCTGCCACTCCTTGACAGAATCATTGAAGGCGCCGGTCGGCCATACGACCTTGGGCATCTTGCTCACCATGGCGCCATCGCATTCGGCATGCTCTCCATTCACCACCTTGGGCTTCACGTTGAAGATTTTCAGCCATAAGCCAAAGTTGGGCGAAATACGGAGAAAAGCCTCACACACGACGACGAACGTCGAGATGTTAAGGAAAGAATTGGGGGAAAGGTCATGAAAATCAATCCCGTAATAATACATGATGCCGCAAACAAATGGGTGAAGGGGAAACTCGAGCTCGCAGACAAAATGAGGAAGGAACACGACCCTCTCGTGGGGCTTTGGAGTGGGAACGATCTGTCCTGCCGGTGGAAGACGATGGCCGATTTTCTTGGCCAAGTACCCGGCCTCTCGGAGCTTTTTGATATCCCTCTCCCGGATGGTAGAGGCCACCCATTTGCCTCCTGCTCCGAATCCAGACATCTTCGAAATCTCTCTTCGGTGGAGAAGAAGAATGCTTGGGCGTCAGGGCTCGAGCAAAGGGGAATGGACTAGCGGAAGAAAAAGGCGTGGGCAAAAAAGGAAGAGACCTTATCTCTTTATAGAGGCAGTAAAAGCTTTTGCGCCTCCCCACTTGCCTGGTGGAACCCGCTCGTTCGCCACTCACCGGAATTGATGGTGCGGTTGGGCTACCCATACCCGTATTGATGAGAATCCCGTAATAAGGGGACACGATCTCTGCTTCGGCAAGACGTGCAGAGGAAACCGCCTCGCAATATGTGTTATGGCTGGTTGTGGAAAAATGATTCGAATAATGACTCGACCGTGGTGTCATGTGACACCGTACAAAAATTGCCAGCAAATCAGATTTACGAAGTGCTATGCTCTCTACGGTGGTATGTGAAGATCATCTTGCGGATCTGGACACGATTCAAGTGTTCGATAATTACTTTGGAGTATTCGGAGATGGAACCCGCCTTGCAATGCCGAAGACAAACTGCGCGCCAGACTCATTGTCATTGAAGCCTGGTTCAGGGGCTAATAAGGGAGTCCTGGATTAGGGGGTATCTGGACAGTCGGACTATATAATTTGGCAGGACTGTTGGACCGTGAAGATACAAAAATCAAGACTTCGTCCCGTGTCCGGATGGGACTCTCCTTTGCGTGGAAGACAAGCTTGGTGATCCAGATATTATATTTCCTTCTTTGTAACCGACTCCATGTAAACCCTAGCCCTCTCCGGTGTCTATATAAACCGGAGGGTTTAGTCCTTAGAGACAGAATCGTAATTATCATAGGCTAGCTTCTAGGGTTTAGCCTCTACGATCTCATGGTAGATCAACTCTTGTAATACTCATATCATCAATATCAATCAAGAAGGAAGTAGGGTTTTACCTCCATCGAGAGGGCCCGAACCTGGGTAAAACATCGTGTCCCTTGCCTCCTGTTACCATTAGCCTTAGACGCACAGATCGGGACCCCCTACCCGAGATCCGCCGGTTTTGACACCGACAGGAGTGGCGGATTCAACTTACTTACTGTTGGAAAGGTCGGGCTGTGCGATTTGACGATGCGTTACTACCGGAAAGACTTGTGATATGACTACTCACTATAGTCATGAATTACTGGCGCTACGACTGGGGTGATGCCCCCCTTCCATTCCGCACTCTAATCTGGTGCATGACACGTCGACCTGGATGCTGGCTCTCCAACTTGTCGGTGAAGTACGTAGTAAGAAGGAGCAAAGAATCACGCGGTATATACTACTACTACTCACGTCGGAGGAGTGCGGACCACGACAACCCAATGAACCAGCAGTGCGAACCACGGCAACCCAGTGAACCAACAGTAGAAAACAATGTGGTGATATGGCCATAAACAATGTGCTACGGTCCAGACTGTAGCATGTGCAATACTACTCCTCTTTGTTTGGATCCCTGACTTAGAGCTAGTTTGTTGAAATAGCCTCAAATTATCGAAACAGGAGGGGTTAGTTTGAGCTTGTTTGCTCTAACCCAGCTAAAAAAACTAGCCCGATGGAGAGGTTATAATTGGGTTAGTTATCCTCGGGCCCACTAAAAGAGAACTAAAAAAATCTCCCCTGCCCGCACCAGATCGCTCCCTCCCCCCTTCGCATGACTCCTCTCTGTTCCCCATCAAGCCGCCCACCCAAGCGCCACTCTGACGCTCGCCCTCTCTCTCCTCCGGCCGCCCTCTCCCTCCAGCCTCCATCGACCGTCCTTTCCCTCTGGCCTTCGAAGGTCGCCACACTCCCCCTTCACCGGTCGTTTTCTCCCTCTATCATGCGCGGCCGCGGCGCATCTACCAAGGAGGTCACAAGAGGGGTGAGTTTGTTCATTCCTTCTCTGTCTCATAGCCATATCATTGATCTTGCTCACTCTAGCACTAATTTTGATTTGGAAAAGTAAATCCTGATCAAACTTTGTATAGATTTTTGGTGCACGCATGGAATTGTTTGATGCTGCTTGAGGAGGTAATAAATCTTTCTAGAGGCCCAAATATTTAGTTCACCTTTCTAGGTATTTCAGTTTCAGGCTTGCATTATTTCTAGAGGCCCAAAGATTCAGTTCACCTTTCTAGGTATTTCGGTTTCAGGCTTGCATTATTTCTAGAGGCCCAAAGATTCAGTTCACCATTCTAGGTATTTCAGTTTAAGGCTTGCATTATTTCTAGAGGCCCAAAGATTCAGTTCACCTTTTTAGGTATTTCAGTTTCAGGCTTGCATTATTTCTAGAGGCCCAAAGATTCAGTTCACCTTTCTAGGTATTTCAGTTTCAGGCTTGCATTATTTCTAGAGGCCCAAAGATTCAGTTCACCTTTCTAGGTATTTCAGTTTCAGGCTTGCATTATTTCTAGAGGCCCAAAGATTAAGTTCACAGTCGTTGGCAAGCGGCCCTGCTACCCATGCGAGTGTCGACCTCAACTCGCAAGCGCCGGCGTCGGAGGGGTTCCCGGGGCTTGGGTTCTACAAAGCCTTCCTCCAGAGCAACGATGACGAGCTCCTCCCTGGGTGCGTGAGGGGCTCCGGGCTCCCTCCCTGTCGTGAATGACTTCCATGATGAGTTAGCGCATGCTTTGTTTCATGGAGTGTATTTTTTTTGTGAAGCTTGATTGACGACTTGTATGTTTAAGTGGGATATCTCATTTGTATGGACAAAGTAAAATTTATCATGTTTT
This sequence comes from Triticum aestivum, assembly GCF_018294505.1. Classification (NCBI taxonomy): domain Eukaryota; kingdom Viridiplantae; phylum Streptophyta; class Magnoliopsida; order Poales; family Poaceae; genus Triticum; species Triticum aestivum. Next base: position 118,101,572 of record NC_057801.1, on the reverse strand, counting down.
GCATGCCTGATTTGTAAAGATGGTTCATTTATGTCAATTGTGAGTGAGAGGAGGCCACACAAGAGCCGACCACACCAAATTCGGCAGGAAATAGGGTCCAAAGTAGTCAAATGATTGAGAAAGAGCATTTATTGTCAATCTAACCTTGCCATCCATACACCTCGTTGGTTTAGAGTTAGTTCAGGGTTAGAATCTAACTCTACTCTAACTGGTTTAGAGTTCTCCTCATCTTGGTTCATCGCCATCATACTTTCCCCATTCCCGTGTTTTCAGTATCCTGCGAATCAAAGAGGCCCTTTTTTGCGGGAAAAATCAAAGAGGCCCTTAGACTGGTTTAGGTCCGGTCATTTTTTATAAATGTGTTATGTCCAAAATTTAATGAACATGCTCCGGTTTCTATGAAAATAATCCGGTTTCATGTAAAAATTTATTTATTTATTATTATTCTGTGGGGGTTGCATGTAATTTGTGAGGTCAGAAATGTAAAGTACCCCGACATATGCTCCGAGTTGTGCATGCACTACGACCCAGATGCTCTATGTCCCACATGTCTGTGAAAGGGAGCACATGGAAATAGCCTAGGAGTACATATAGGAGGATAAATGCGTGAAAAAAATATGTACTATGAAGCATAGCTGCGGTTCGAAAAGGGGACCTAAAGTGATGATAGCTATAGGTCGCACGCACCCAACTAGTGGTACTAGTCATACGACTATTTTTTCCCTAAAAAATAGGTACAAGTGCTCAGCACTCCTATTCTATCAACATGAGTCCCATCTAACAACAACGTCCATGCTACAGCTAGCTCTTCTCCCTCGTTTCTCTCTTCTAATTCTAAACTCAGCCGACGCCCGGTGGGCGGGGTGGGGATTTGCCGATGGTCGGTTTGCTCAACTGCGGCCCCACCTCACAGTGAAAACGTTATGACTGGAATAAAAATGCCATATACTCCCTCCATTCCTAAATATAAGCCTTTTTAGATACTATTTCAAATGGAATACAACATACGGATGTATGTAGACATATTTTAGAGTGTAGATTCACTCATTTTGCTCTGTATGTAGTCACTTGCTGGAATCTCTAGAAAGACTTATATTTGGGAACAGAGAGAGTACTATACTAATAAAACATTAAGGCCACGAGGCGATGCAGTGCTGGTTACAGGAGGCAAGAAGAAGAGATGCATCCATCGACGATGTCCACCTCCTCGACTCAGGGCATCGGCCCACCGAATAGAGGCTAAGCAGCAACGGCTTTCATGACCAGGTCGACGTGCTTCTGAACAATGGCATCCAAAGATTCCAGCCACTGGAAGAAGGCCAATGTCTTTCTGTCCTTGCTTGCCTTGTAGTGGCCTATGTAGACGATTTCCCCATAGACATGGGTGTGCAGGTTGACAGTTTCTTGCATGGCGAGGCGCTGCATAGCGAGCGCAGCCTCAAGGTGCACATTCTTCGTCGCGACCTCCAGCACCTGCAGGGCCACTAGGGCTTGAAAGAGTTCGTCACCATGGAGGCCGATGAGGATGGCAGGCAATGAGGAGCCTGGGCGCATGGGCTGGAGCAATACGGCAAGGTTGTCCGCGCGCTTCTTGACGGCAGTGAACTTGCGAATGGATTTGACCATCATGTCGTCCATGCGAGTGGCAAAGCCGGCATCGGCGAGGGCTACGATGCCGGCGGTCGCCAGCACCGCCTGGAAACACTGTGCGGTGTGAGGCCGCAGGCCGGCGCCTTGGATGATTTGGCACAGCCGACTATCGCTCGCGTCCATCGCCTCCATAGGTTCTTGTGGCTTCTGGTCACTTGGTCTTGGAATGGAGTGAGCAGTGTTGCATAGAGACTAGGAGTAGAAGGATTGGAGTTGTGGGGCGCCTTTATATGAGAGTCCAAACTCTGTTGCATTCACATCATGTTGGCTCTATTTTGCTTCTCCAATTAATTCCCTCTGCATGTAATTGAGGATGCATCATTGACCATTTAACGTCTCGGGAACCGCTACCCTCTCCCTCCTTCGCATTCTAGCACCTATGGAGGCGACTGCTGCTCGCGTCTATCGCATGTCAGGAGACGTTCCCGTTAATGATGAGGTGCCTATGGTGACTTCATAAATTTCAAGATGATAGTGCCGGATCAGTCTTTCAGAGGTGCTCATGGGGGTAGGGTGTGCGTGTGTGTGTTCATAGGAGTGAGTGTATGCACGTGTATATGAGCGCTTGCGTCTGTACTATGTTAAAAAAACGTAAATGCGTGTCAAAAAGAGACTAGTTAGTATACTCAATATTGTGCACAGCGACCAAAGCGGAGAGGAAACGAGAGAACTATGTATTTATTTATGGTGCAGATTCACTCATTTTGCTCCATATGTCCTCCGTCTTGGTGTAGTCTAGTCACTTGTTGAAATCTCTAGAAAGGCAAATATTCCTTTCTGGTTTACATGGCTATACTGGCAGGTACTACAATAGTGGCCTCACATAGCAATTTTGTCTCATGCAAGAGCTTGGCTATATGCGTGCTCCAAGGTTCGCAACTGCCACGTTTGGGCTGCGCTTGGCTCTTTGCCTCTTTGAGAAGATGAACAATGATGTTACTACTACTACTTCTACAGTATCGAATCCACTGCTGCATGTCCGTCCACCGCGAGCGGGAGGGATAGCTTGTAGTAGTACTATAAGCAAAAGCATGTCCTCGTGTGTGAGCCACCGCACGCATGGGCGAGGGAGAAGGCGTGTAGTAGTAAAATCAAGCTTCTCCTCGTTGTACGAGTTGATGCGACACATCATAGCACCGGCCCCACATGCTTGTCTGTGAACTTGGCTAAAAGACCCGCAATGTATAATATATTTGCTGCAACCTCTAACATTTACCCACCACAAATTAAAATATATATTCTTGTCTTGACCAAATGAGCATCCAAACTACAATCATCAGGATGACAGGTAGGGCCAAAAGATTATTTTAATAAAAAAGCTTCGATACGGCCACATAGCATGGAGCCGACCCCAACGATTTTAAGCTTACAGGCACGACACACGCTATCCTAGACTACTCTACACATGAAACTGTCACACGAGCGTCCGGGCTGCGCTTGGCTCTTCGCCTCTTTGGGAAGTCGAACAATGATGGAGTATTACTGGAGTGGAGGAGTACTACAATATGCTTCTACCCATCTGACACCGATTGAACTGTTGCATGTCCACTGCGTGCGGGAGGGAGAGCATGTAGCGAAAGCTTCTCCTAGTCTTGCCAGCCACCACGCTCATGGTCGAGGGAGGGACACAACTTCATTGACTTAGTGCTCCTGCCTTTGCGTGTATGATAGGTGGGCCCAACAGGTGGATGGCCCACCTATCATACATCCAAAGGTAGGTGCAGTTAAGGCACCGGAGCTCAGTCCGCGAGGGAGAGGATAATCAAACTTCTCGTTGTTGTACGAGTTGACACGACAAATCAAAGCACTGCAGTTGATATATTTCAATAATTTGCGTTAACCGATGCATTAACTACAACACATGCATGCATGCCGTGACTCTCCTTTTGATACTTGCATGTGTTGATTTAATGCACCTTGAAGTAGTATGAATATGTGACAGTAAAGCTTTGTAATGCCCCAGCCCTAAAGCGAGAGATGGTTGTGCACGAGGAGGGCGAGATCATGCAGACGGAACAGGACCCGACGATGGAGTTGTCTATGGTCTCGATGGACCTCACCTTGCTCCACTGCCCCTTGTGCCTCCGCCCCTTGAAGCCTCCAGTTATGAGGTTCGAATACACCTCGTCCATTCGGCTGGTCGAGCAAGGTGCAGGTTTCTTGATTGATGTGCTATTCGATTGATTTGTGTAGTGCAAGGGAGGGCACCTAGTCTATGCAGACTGCCGCGTCGAGTGCCCCGAGAACCAGCTGCAGTGCCAGAAGTGCGAGCGCGGCGGTGGCTTCGATGTGTGGAACACGGCGGTGGATGTCGTCCTCTCGTCGGTGAGGGTGGACTGACCGCATGAAGGCTGTGGGCTCTACGTCACTTACCACAAGCTCGCCGATCACCAGAGCGTATGTCCGCTCGCGCCCTGCAAATGCCCCATGCCCGTCTGCGGCTACGAAGGCCCGCCGTCGGCACTCTCCCACCACATCAGCACCGCACATCCCATGCCCGTGCACAGGATCCAGTACGGCAAGGTGCTCCAGCTGCAAGTGCCACTGTCGGAGCCACGACTCTTGCTGTTCACGGAGGAGGACAACCATGCATTTTTCTTGGTCGGTGGCGTGCTCGACATCGGCGCGCCTATCGCCGTGTCGGTCGTCTACATCAGAGCTGGGGCGTCCCCGCTGCCGCACTACGTGGCCAAGCTGTGGGCGAATGGCCCGCTGGGGAGCCCAAAGGCAGGACCGACATTGTCAAGGTGCAAATGGAGGTGATAAGAAGCAAGGATCCCAGCGACGTCGCTGTGCAGGAGCTGACCTTCTTCACAGTTCTGCCCAAACTGTTGGCCGGGGCTAAGCTGGTGTCCCTCCACATTCAGATTGACAAGCTCACATCCTAAATGTTTCTACAATGCCTTCTGTTTATCCTAGTAATATGCTGATATAGGGATTAGCTTGGTCTACTTTAGCTTAAGAGATGGTGAGTTTTGGTGGTGATGCAACAATTACTTGGACATTAGATCAGTAATTTCCAATAGTCGAACGGATATTTTATGTCTGTTGGATATAAAGTTCCTTTGGGTAAGAAGTACTACTTGTCATCAAAGTGGATAAAAGGAGATGTATCTAGACATATTTTAGTTCTAGATACGTCCCTTTTTATCCATTTCGATGACAAGTATTTTTGGACGGAGGGAGCTTATATGCTTGTTCGTTCACGAAATGTTTCATACTTGTGCGAGTTGACGTGACACATCAAAGTAGTACTACTAGTAGTAGTACTCCCTCCGATCCTAATTTCTCTGCGCATAAGTCGTGGCGCAGATACCAAGCAGGGCCTGGTTGTGTTGGACAACTCACCCGACTGCACACCAGGAAGACGGAGCTCGTGTCGTGTTGGTGCCGTGTGCGGCCTGCACATTAACCAAAACCTTGCGCCTCTAGCTTTGCGTCGGTGTTTTAAACTTCTCAATCTCATGGCCAAGGAGCAACGTCAAACCTATGATAGAGCCAATCAGATGGTTGAGAACACTACAATTCGTAGCTACAGATGCATGTGTAGAGAGGACGAGTGCGTGCATGCACCTCTTCTTCTTGTATAACATACTAGACTCAGAGTACAAGTGTATGTGGGTGGCATCGACCTAGGGAGCTAGAGATGGTGCGTGCGAGAAGTCCCGAGATATAGGTGTAATGCGTCTGAAAAAAGACTAGTCTATAGCTCGCCTCGAGGCTATTCCTGTCGAATGCCCCAATAACTGTAAGATATGTATCCGAAGGTGCCAGTTATTGCACGTACACAATAGTAGAAAAAGAACTACCATGGAATATGCTACACCATGGCCGAGAAGACGTGCCCACGTTATGCCATCCGGGAATAGTGCCACACTTCGAAACTAGAACCGTCAATAAATTTTGAACTTGCGTCTCGTCACATTCCAAATTACTAATACTACCACGCTATATTTAATTGCAAACCTATTCACACCGATCACAACCTAAACGGTTTCCCACTTAGGAGTGTATTAGTACTCGGTTATAAATACTACTATGCCAAGATGACTACACATTCCTCCTCAACTCCTCATCCACAAAAACAAGCAAGTCATTCAACATCCTTCCCTTACGTCTGCCATGGCCAGCGTGAGTTCTGGGTCGAGAGATTACCACCAAGGAGAGGCGAGCATGGAAGCGGAAGCACGAGAGGTGTCATGCCTCGCTGCGAAAGCATCCGACATGTCCCGTCGCATGAAAGTAGCAACACAGAGGTCCTGACATGCCCCGAAGCAGCACAAAGGTCCCGCCACATTGTCGATGCAGCAAACTGGTCCGACCGTGACATGGAAGCAGCAGAGATGTCCCGCTGCGCCGCGAATGCAGCAGAGATGTCTCGCCGTGCCGCGACAGCCTGGGAAAATGTCTCGCGGGTAGGTGATGACTCTTACAGGCGCATGCATGCGATCGTCCATAGCCAGATGGATCAGATCTCTGGCTGGGCGAGGTTGCAGGACGACATGAAAGCCTCGTTTGAATAGGCTACCAACATCATCCGGCAACTAAGGGAGGGCAATGAGAGGCTCTGGGCCAAGCACGACCTGCTAAGGGCGAAGATTGTCCAAAGTGCAGACCAACAGGAGGAGACCAGTGCCTTGTTGAAGAGGACCAGCATCATCGTCAAGAAACTTATGGACGAGAATGACATGCTCCGCATCGAGCGCCAAAGGCTGGTGGAGGAATCCGTGGATGCTCTCAAGCAGCGTCTTGATGACACGAAAGAGCTCATCGTCGCTCGCCGCGGAGACTAGTTCCCGCGGCTTGCAGCAACGCATCAAGAAAGTACAGATCAGCGAGCCAGATCGTTGTCTTCCTTCTTCTTTTGCCCTTGTGTATTTTGGGCATAGCCGCATGTGGCTTTTTTAATTATCTTCCTAATTATGTAAGACAATTATTATCCACTGTCGCCGTCCTTATATATTCATCAGTCTTGCTATAAGTCGCAGTAGATGCTATATAGGTCCGTCAGACCTTACATCAAGATCCGTGCACAATTTTCTTTTTAGATTTTCTTTTCTCTCTCTTAAATATCAGTCGAGTGAGACACAGCCACGCCATTAAACAGAGGCTCGGGCGCCATTAATGGAGACCTTGGGAGAGAGGTGAACGATAGATGGAGGTCAAAGGGCTCTCCTCCCGATAAGCATGCGCAGGGGTCTGATCGCACACCTCTCATACTCAAATAGTTACCCTGCACAGCGCCTCCTAGATAATAAAAAAAGGGGAAGCATGGCGGCACGTAAATGGTAAATAGAACGCCTACGGTTTCAATAATACTTGTGTTTCCGATTGTAATGTGACAACACTTGTTCCAAAATGACTTTGTTGATTGTTAATGTGTGCGCCTTTGCAAATCGGATAGCAAAATTACCACAGCATGTTGGTGTCATGTCATGGCACTAAGCCAAGTTTCATGATTTTCATGCGTGTTTTGGATTTACAGGAATTAAAAAACCAAGTTTGTCAATGTTTCCAGCTGAGCCACGACGCCCAGAATTTTGAATTTCATTCTCATTTCTTGCATGGGACCTAGAAATTTACCCGAGGACACACATGTGATTTTTCAACCAACTTTGGTGCACTGGAGCATGTGCTTGTATTTCAAATTTGAATTATGCACACAAAGGTGACACGTTCCCTCTCACAACCACGAGCCTTCTTGAGAGAAGCTCCGGTTTGCAAGAAGCTTATACCAAAATTTGTTCCTATTCGGCCAATTTTTTACCACAGCATGGCAGTACCATGACATGACACCATGCGAAGTTTCATGATTTTCAGGCGTGTTTTGGATTTGCAAGAATTTTAAAACCAACTTTCTCAATGTTCTCGGCCGAGCCACGATGCCCAGATGTTTGAATTTCATTCCCATTTCTTGCACGGGGCCTAGAAATTCACCTGAGGACACACATGTGATTTTTCAACCAACTTTGGTGCACGGGAGCATGTGCTTGTAGTTCAAATTTGAATTATGCACACTAAATGACCAGAAAACTCAATTAATGTATAAAAAAGGCTAAACGGAGCCGGAATAATTCCAAAATTTAGCAGGGCACTCATGTTGTTTTATGTTGCCTCTGTAAAGAAACTCAAGGGGGGGGGCAGCGTATATCGTTTCGCACTCAAAGGTGGCACGTTCCCTCTCAGAACCACGAACCTTCTTGAGAGAAGCTCTGGTTTGCAAGAAGCTTATACCAAAACTTGTTCTAAATCGGCCCAATTTTTTTACCACAGCATGTTAGTGCCATGAGATGACACCATGCCAATTTTCATGATTTCCAGGCGAGTTTTGGATTTACATGAATTTAAAATCCAAGTTTCTCGATGTTCCCGGCCGAGTCACGACGCCTAGATGTTTGAATTTCAATCTCATTTCTTGCATGGGACCTAGAAATTCAACCAAGGACACACATGTGGTTTTTCAACCAACTTTGGTGCACCGGAGCATGTGCTTGCAGTTCAAATTTGGATTATGCACATTAAATGTCCAAACACTCAATTAATGTATAAAAAGGCCAAACGAACCCGGAATAATTCCAAAATTTAACAGGGGGCTCATATAGTTCTATGTTGCCTCTGTAAATAAAATCAGGGGGAAGCAACGTATTGTTGGGGAACGCAGTAATGTCAAACTTTTCCTACGATCACGCAAGATCTATCTAGGTGATGCATAGCAACGAGGGGGAGAGTGTGTCCACGTACCCTCGTAGACCGAAAGCGGAAGCGTTTCAATAACGCGGTTGATGTAGTCGAACTTCTTCGCGATCCAACCGATCAAGTACCGAACGTACGACACCTTCGTGTTCAGCACACGTTCAGGTCAATGACGTCCCACGAACTCTTGATCCAGTTGAGGTCGAGGGAGAGTTCCGTCAGCATGATGGCGTGGTGATGGTGATGATGAAGTTACCGACGCAGGGCTTCGCCTAAGCACTACGATGATATGACCGAGGTGTGTAACTGTGGAGGGGGGCACCGCACACGGCTAAGAGATTGTCTATTGTGTTATTGGGGTGCCCCCTGGCCACGTGCCTTCTATGTGCTTGCCTTTCTGTTCGCTTGTGTCTCCATGTGCCTTCTATGTGCTTGCATATTTGCTTGCTAAAAATCTATTGATATGGATCCACTTAAAGTATTCTATTTAGATCATATTCGATCCTTATGCGCTCGTGCTGAAACCCCAACTAGCCTAGTTGATGGGAAATCTTTAGATGAGCATGCTCATTTTGTGCGTCATCGTTTGTCTGAAAAAGGGAAGGTCTTATCGTACCATATAAATAGTTTGCTATGCTATGCTTGGAATCTTTGTGAAATTTGTGATTTTACTTGTTGCTCTAAGAACCCTAAAAAACATCTTCCCTACCTATGTGAGTTCAATGATAATGAAATCTTATCTTCTTATGCAAAGGGTGTTTATAGTTACTATGATATCGAACAAATTGAAGAATTTTACGTTTTTAAGGGTGCTCATGAAGTCGCTTCTTTGATTGAAAAGTATGATTTTACTCTCAACAAGTCTGAAAATTCCGTCATACTTAAATATTGCAATGAAAACTTTGCTCATAATGTCTATGTCCAAGAATTTATTGAAAGAATGACCGTTGCTTTGGAGGAAAATATTGATATGCATGAATCTATAGATAATGATGATTCTGATGATTTGGTTGAAATATCCCTTGATGAACATGATGCTTGCTATTCTTGTGGCCATGATGCCAATATTTATGAAGATGAATTTTCTATAGTTCCTTATGTTAAACTTGAGATCGTTGCTATTGCACCCATACTTGGTAGTTCCTTCGATGAAAAGCTTGATTGCAATGATTTTACTATAAATTATCTTGATGTCAATTGTGCTAATAATATGCAAAACCCTAAGCTTGGGGATGCTAGTTTTGCTATGTCTACTACTTGTTGCAATGATCATGATTGGAGTGATTCTTCTTATGTTCTTGAAAATTTATTTAAGCCCCATGATGAATATGAGATTGATAATAGTGTTTGCAATAATATTGAAAGTGGGTTTGGAAGAGTGTAGACTTTAGATCCCACATATTTGGAGAATGTTCAAACTTATGATATTTTTGAGAAAAGTGGGTTTGGAGAGGTCATGACTTTAGTTAATGTTAATCCCACTATCTTGGAAGAGTGTCAACTTTGCATGCATGTGGATCAAGTTGAGAATATGTTTTGTGATAGCTATTTTGTTGAATTTGCCTATGATCCTTCATGTAATTATTATGAGAGAGGAAAATATGGTTGTAGAAATTTTCATGTTACTAAATTACCTCTCTTCATGTTGAGATTGCTATCATCTCTTTGTTCTCCCTCGCATGTGCTAGTTTTTGCTTGCCTTGATAATTTGTTTGCTTACAATATGCCTATGCATAGGAAGTATGTTAGACTTATATGTGTTTTTCACATGCTACATGATGCTCTCTTCGTGTTTCAATTGTTATCTTTCATGTGAGCACCATTAAATTTAACTATTCCTAGCTTGGGGCGTTAAACGATAGCGCTAGTTGGGAGGCAACCCAATTTTCTTTGTGTTTTTGTTTTTGCTCCTGTTTAGTAATAAATATTTAATCTACTCTCTGTTTAGATGTGTTTTTATCTTTTGTTTAGTGTTTGTGCCAAGTAGAACCTATAGGATAAACTATGATGATAGTTGATTTGATTCTGCTGAAAAACAGAAACTTTGCACTCACGAGAAAAAATACAATAAATCACAGAAACGTGATTTTGCATTGATTCTTTTTGCTGCTGATCAATAGACAAATTTTCCAGTACGTTCTATTTTAGTAGGATTTTTAGAGTTCCAGGAGTTTGCGTTAGTTACAGATTGCTACAGACTGTTCTGTTTTTGACAGATTCTGTTTTTCGTGTGTTGTTTGCTTATTTCAATGCATCTATGGCTAGTAAATTAGTTTATGAATCATAAGGAAGTTGGAATACAGTAGGTTTAACACCAAAATAAATGAATAATGAGTTCATTGCAGTACCTTATGTGGTGGTTTTGTTTTCTTTCACTAACGGAGCTTATAAGATTTCCTGTTGAGTTTTGTGTTGTGAAGTTTTCAAGTTTTGGGTAAAGCCTTTATGGACTATGGAATAAAGGGTGGCAAGAGCCTAAGCTTGGGGATGCCCATGGAACCCCTAGATATTCAAGATTAGCCAAAAGCCTAAGCTTGGGGGTGCCCCGGGAAGTCATCCCCTCTTTCGGCTTCGTTCATTGGTAACTTTACTTGGATCTATATTTTTATTGGCCACATGATATGTGTTTTGCTTGGAGCGTCGTGTATTATATTAGTCTTTGCTTGTTAGTTTACCACAATCATCCTTGCTGTAACACACCTTTTGGGAGAAGCCTATTTGATTAGAATTTGCTAGAATACTCTATGTGCTTCACTTATATCTTTTGAGCTTGATAGTTTTTGCTCTAGTGCTTCACTTATATCTTCTAGACCACGGCGGTGGTGTCTTAATTTTGAATAAATTGCTAGTCTCTCATGCTTCATTTATATCATTTTGAGAGTCTTTTAGAACAGCATGGTATTTGCTTTTGTTACAAAGTTGGCCCTAGAATGATGAGCATCCAAGTTGGGTATAATAAAAACTTTCATAAGAAGTGAATTGGATGCTATGATCAACTTGATAGTTGATAATTGTTTTGAGATATGGAGGTAGTAATATTAAATTCATGCTAGTTGGGTGATTATGAATTTAAAGAATTCTTGTGTTGAAGTTTGTGATTCCCATAGCATGCACGAATGGTGAACCGCTTTGTGATGAAGTTGGAGCACAATTTTATTTATTGATTGTCTTCCTTATGAGTGGCAGTCGGGGACGAGCGATGGTCTTTTCCTACCAATCTATCCCCTAGGAGCATGCGCATAGTGCTTTGATTTTTGATGACTTCTAAATTTTTGCAACAAGTATATGAGTTCTTTTGATTAATGTTGAGTCCATGGATTATACGCACCCTTTCACCCTTCCACCATTGCTAGCCTCTCTTATGTCGCACAATTTTCGCCGGTACCATATACCCACCATACTCCTTCCTCAAAACAGCCACCATATCTACCTATTATGGCATTTCCATAGCCATTCCGAGATATATTGCCATGCAACTTTCCACCGTTCCGCTCATATGACACACATTACTTTTGTCATATTGCTCTTTGCATGATCATGTAGTTGACATCGTATTTGTGGCAAGGCCACCTTCACAATTTTCATACATGTCGCTCTTGAGTCATTGCGTATCCCGGTACACCATCGGAGGCATTCATATAGAGTCATATTTTGTTCTAGCTTTGAGTTGTAAATCCATAAAAGTGTGATGATCTTCATTATTAGAGCATTGTCCTCGTGAGGAAAGGGTGATGAAGACTATGATTCCCCCACAAGTCGGGATGAGACTTCGGACTTTACAAAAAGAAAAAAAGAAAAGAGAAAAAGAAAGAAAAAAGAGAAAGGCCAAAAAGAAAAAAAAGAGGCCAAAGAAAGAAAAAAAAGAGAAGAGAAAAAATAAAAAGAAAAAAATAATAAAATGAGAGAAAAAGAGAGAAGGGACAATGCTACTATCTCCTTTTCCACACTTGTGCTTCAAAATAGCACCATGATCTTCATGATAGAGAGTCTCATATGTTGTCACTTTCATATACTAGTGGGAATTTTTCATTATAGAACTTGGCTTGTATATTCCAATGATGGGCTTCCTCAAAAGTGCCCTAGGTCTTCGTGAGCAAGCGCGTTGGATGCACACCAACTTAGTTTCTTTTGTTGAGTTTCATATATTTATAGATCTAGTGCATCCGTTGCATGGCAATCCCTACTCACTCACATTGATATCTATTAATGGGCATCTCCATAGTCCGTTGATACGCCTAGTTGATGTGAGACTATCTTCTCCTTTTTGTCTTCTCCACAACCACCATTCTATTCCACATATAGTGCTATGTCCATGGCTCACGCTCATGTATTGCGTGAAAGTTGAAAGAGTTTGAGATTATTAAAGTATGAAACAATTGCTTGGCTCATCATCGGGGTTGTGCATGATTAAATACTTTGTGTGATGAAGATAGAGCAACAACCAGACTATATGATTTTGTAGGGATAACTTTCTTTAGCCTTGTTATTTTGAGAAGACATGATTACCTTGATTAGTATGCTTGAAGTATTACTATTTCTTATGTCTTTATGAACTTTTATTTTGTATTATTTGGATCTGAACATTCATTCCACAATGAAAGAAAAATACATTATGAATTATGCTAGGTAGCATTCCACATCAAAAATTATCTTTTTATCATTTACTTACTCGAGGACGAGCAGGAATTAAGCTTGGGGATGCTTGATACGTCTCCAACGTATCTATAATTTTTGATTGTTCCATGCTATTATATTACCCCTTTTGGATGTTTATGGGCTTTATTCTACACATTTATATCATTTTTGGGACTAACCTACTAACCGGAGGCCCAGCCCATATTGCTGTTTTTTTGCCTATTTCAGTATTTCGAAGAAAAGGAATATCAAACAGAGTCCAAACGGAATGAAACCTTTGGGAGCGTTATTTTTGGAACAAATCTGATCCGGAGAGCCTGGAGTGCAAGTCAAGAAAGCTCCGAGGGCCCCACGAGATAGGAGGGCGCCCCCCTTGTAGGGCGCGCCCCCTGTCTCGTGGGCCCCTCGGGCATCCACCGACGTACTTCTTCCTCCTATATATATCCACGGACCCCGAAAACATCCAGGAGCACCATGAAACACAATTTCCACTGCCGTAACCTTCTGTATCCGTGAGATCCCATCTTGGAGCCTTCGCCGGCACTCTACCGGAGGGGGAATCGATCATGGAGGGCTTCTACATCAACACCATAGCCTCTCCGATGAGTTGTGAGTAGTTTACGACAGACCTACGGGTCCATAGTTATTAGCTAGATGGCTTCTTCTCTCTTTTTGGATCTCAATACAATGTTCTCCCCCTCTCTTGTGGAGATCTATTCGATGTAATCTCTTTTTATGGTGTGTTTGTCGAGATCCGATGAATTGTGGGTTTATGATCAAGTTTATCTATGAATAATATTGGAATCTTCTCTGAATTCTTTTATGTATGATTGAGTTATCTTTACAAGTCTCTTCGAATTATCAGTTTGGTTTGGCCTACTAGATTGATCTTTCTTGCCATGGGAGAAGTGTTTAGCTTTGGGTTCAATCTTGCGGTGATCTTACCCTGTGACAAAAAGGGTGCAAGACACGTATTGTATTGTTGCCATCGAGGATAACAAGATGGGGTTTATATCATATTGCATGAGTTTATCCCTCTACATCATGTCATATTGCTTAATGCGTTGCTCTGTTCTTATGAACTTAATACACTAGATGCATGCTAGATAGCGGTCGATGTGTGGAGTAATAGTAGTAGATGCAGGCAGAAGTCGGTCTACTTGTTATGGACGTGATGCCTATATACATGATCATGCCTAGATAACATCATAATTATTTGCTTTTCTATCAATTGCTCGACAGTAATTTGTTCACCCACCGTAATACTTATGCTCTCGAGAGAAGCCTCTAGTGAAACCTATGGCCCCCGGGTCTATCTCTTATCATATTTGCTTTCAATCTACTTTTATTTGCATCTTTACTTTTCTGCATCTATATTATAAAATACCAAAAATATATTTATCTTATCATACTATCTGTATCAGATCTCACTTTCGTAAGGGACCGTGAAGGGATTGGCAACCCCTTTATTGCGTTGGTTGCGAGTTCTTAGTTTGTTTGTGTAGGTGCGTGGGACTTTTGAGGAGCCTCCTACTGGATTGATACCTTGGTTCTCAAAACCGAGGGAAATACTTACATTACACTTTACTGCATCACCCTCTCCTCTTCGAGGAAAACCAACGCTAGCTCAAGACGTAGCAGCCTCCTACGGGCCGTAGAAATAATGGGCCTTCTACGGGCCATAGAAACAATGGGCCTTCTACGGGTCCTATCATGAATGGGCCTTATACGGGCCGTATGATCGATTGGCCAAACATGGGCCAATAGCAGACCGCATTATGGCCGTAAACAGGCTAGAGTTGGAATTGTCCTTTCATGGGCCGACCATAACAGGCCATCGTTAATAGGCCATATTTGATGACGCTATGAAAATGGCCCAACATAGTAACGGACCACAAATGGGCCGGCTGTAATCACGGGCTGAATTTGGCCCACAAGCAGAAAATGATAGTAACGGGCCATAAGTAACCGAATGCTGGAAATGGGCCGAAGAATAAGTGGGTCCTGAGAAGGATGAAAGATAACATGGGCTACAAACGGCCCAATGGATTAATGGGCCGTTAATGGGTATAAAGTGGTACACTGTTCATTACGGGACAGTTTCACCACGGGCCGTTAATGGGCCAATAGTTACAAAGGGCCTAATATGGGCCGAAAGATGTCATGGGCCATACATGGGCCGAAACTTAAAATGGGTTGGAATCATATTGGACAGCCCAGATGACGCTACTGGGCTTAATTCGAATAGGTCATAACGGGCCCTGGGTTAGCGGGCTGTAAATGGGCTATATGCGAACATGCCGTTAACAGGCTTTCCGTGGGCCAGCCCGCCACCTTTTTACCAAGTCAAACGGGCCGGCCTTTTCATAGAATGGGCCTCTATTGGGTCGTGCCATGTGTCGACGTATCATAGGCACCTTCGGTCCAATGAGTCGATGACATCTGTCCCAACGGTGAGCCAACACGTGTTTCCTCCAGCCAATGATGATTTTACACGTGGAAAATCCCCATTGGTCGGGGCTGTTAATGGGTTATCGGATCCAAAACCGGACCTGATAGCTTAACAGCGTTCTGTTATAGTGGATGCCATGTGTCGGTCACCCTTGATGAAATCACTTCTGTGACGCACGATTTATCGTCATGGAAGTGGACACTTCCGTGATGATAATTTTGGTAATGTCATGGAACACTTCTACGACAGCACATGTATGACTATCTTGATTTTTTCATAAAATCGTCATGGATATACATGCATAACAAAAACGCGACCTACTGTGACAAACACGTATCATCACGGAAGTGTATTTTTTGTAGTGTTTGTAGATAGTAACACTACTATCAGGGTCCGTCTTCCTCTTGAAGATCCATTTATATTCTATGGCTTGCCGATCATCGGGCAAGTCCACCAAAGTCCATAATTTGTTCTCATACATGGATCCCATCTCAAATTTCGTGGCCTCAAGCCATTTCGTGGAATCTGGGCTCATCTTCGCTTCCTCATAGTTCGTAGGTTCATCATGGTCTAGTAACATGACGGACATAATAGGATTACCATACCATTCTGGTGCGGACCATACTCTAGAAGACCTACGAGGTTCTGTACTAACTTGATTTGAAGTTTCATCATCATCATCATTAGCTTCCTCACTAATTGGTGTAGGAATCACTCGAACTGATTTCTGTGATGAACTACTTTCCAATTCGGGAGAAGGTACAGTTACCTCATCAAGTTCTACTTTCCTCCCACTCACTTCTCTCGAGAGAAACTCCTTCTCTAGAAAGGATCCATTCTTAGCAACGAATATCTTGCCTTCGGATCTGTGATAGAAGGTGTACCCAACAGTTTCCTTTGGGTATCCTATGAAGATGCATTTCTCCGATTTGGGTTCGAGCTTATCAGGTTGAATCTTTTCCACATAAGCATCGCGGCCCCAAACTTTAAGAAACGACAACTTTGGTTTCTTGCCAAACCACAGGTCATAAGGTGTCGTCTCAACGGATTTTGATGGTGCCCTATTTAAAGTGAATGCAGCTGTCTCTAATGCATAACCCCAAAACGATAGTGGTAACCCGGTAAGAGACATCATAGATTGCACCATATCCAATAAAGTGCGGTTACGATGTTCGGACACACCATTACGCTGTGGTGTTCCATGTGGCGTGAGCTGTGAAACTATTACACATTGTTTTAACTTTTAAATGAAGGCCAAACTTGTAACTCAAATATTCTCCTCTACGATCAGATCGTAGAAACTTTATTTTCTTGTTACGATGATTCTCCACTTCATTCTAAAATTCTTTGAACTTTTCAAATGTTTCAGACTTGTGTTTCATTAAGTAGATATACCCATATCTGCTCAAATCATCTGTGAAGGTCAGAAAATAACGATACCCACCATGAGCATCAACACTCATTGGACCGCATACATTGGTATGTATTATTTCCAATAAGTCACTAGCTCGTTCCATTGTTCCAGAGAATGGAGTTTTAGCCATCTTGCCCATAAAGCACGGTTTGCAAGCATCAAATGATTCATAATCAAGTGATTCCAAAAGTCCATCTTTATGGAGTTTCTTCATGCGCTTTACACCGATATGACCCAAATGGCAGTGCCACAAATATGTTGCACTATCATTATCAACTTTGCATCTTTTGGCATCAATATTATGAATATGTGTATCACTACGATCAAGATTCAATAAACCATCAACATTGGGTGTATGCCCATAGAAGGTTTTATTCATGTAAATAGAATAACAATTTATTCTCTGTTTTAGATGAATAATTGTCTCACAATAAACATGATCTAATCATATTTATGCTCAACGCAAACACCAAATAACATTTATTTAGGTTCAACACTAATATCGAAAGTATAGGGAGTATGCGATGATGATCATATCAATCTTGGAACCACTTCCAACACACATCGTTACTTCACCCTCAACTAGTCTCTCTTTATTCTATAACTCCTGTTTCGAGTTACTAATCTCAGCAACCGAACAAGTATCAAATATCCAGGGGCTACTATAAACACTAGTAAGGTACACATCAATAATCTGTATATAAAATATACCCTTGTTCACTTTGCCATCCTTCTTATCCACCAAATATTCAGGGAATTTCCACTTCCAGTGACCATTTCCTCTGTAGTAGAAGCACTCAGTTTTAGGCTTTGGTCCAGCTTTGGGATTCTTCATGGGAGTGACAACTTGCTTGCCATTCTACTTGAAGTTCCCTTTCTTTCCCTTTGCCCTTTTCTAGAAACTAGTGGTCTTATCAATCATCAACACTTGATGTTCTTTCTTGCTTTCTACCTTCGTCGATTTCAGCATCATGAAGAGCTCGGGAATCGTTTTCGTCATCCCTTGCATACTATAGCTCATCACGAAGTTCCAGTAACTTGGTGATGGTGACTAGAGAACTCAGTCAATCACTATCTTATCTAGAAGATTAACTCCCACTTGATTCAAGCGACTGTAGTACACAGACAATCCAAGCACATGCTCACCGCTTGAGCTATTCTCCTCCATCTTTTAGCTATAGAACTTGTTGGAGACTTCATATCTCTCAACTCGGGTATTTGCTTGAAATATTAACTTCAACTCCTGGAACATCTCATATGCTCCATGACGTTCAAAACGTCTTTGAAGTCCTAATTCTAAGTTGTAAAGCATGGTGCACTAAACTATCAAGTAGTCATCATATTAAGCTAGCCAAACATTCATAACGTCTGCATCCGCTCCTGCAATAGTTTTGTCACCTAGCGGTGCATCAAGGAAATAATTCTTCTGTGCAACAATAAGGATAAACTTCAGATCACGGACCCAGTCCGCATCATTGCTAATATCATCTTTCAACTTAGTTTTCTCTAGGAACATATAAAAAACATAGGGAAGCTATAACGCGAGCTATTGATCTACAACATAATTTGCAAAATACTATCAGGACTAAGTTCATGATAAATTAAAGTTCAATTAATCATATTACTTAAGAACTCCCACTTAGATAGACATCCCTCTAGTCATCTAAATGATCACGTGATCCAAATCAACTAAACCATGTCCGATCATCACGTGAGATGGAGTAGTTTTCAATGGTGAACATCACTATGTTGATCATATATACTATATGATTCACTTTCGACCTTTCGGTCTCCAGTGTTCCGAGGCCATATCTGCATATGCTATGCTCGTCAAGTTTAACCCGAGTATTCTGCGTGTGCAAAACTGGCTTGCACTCATTGTATGTGAACGTAGAGCTTATCACACCCGACCATCATGTGGTGTCTCGGCACGACGAACTGTAGCAACGGTGCATACTCAGGGAGAACACTTATACCTTGATATTTAGTAAGGGATCATCTTATAATGCTACCTCCATACTAAGCAAAATAAGATGCATAAAATCTAAACATCACATGCAATCAAAATATGTGACATGATATGGCCATCATCATCTTGTGCTCATGATCTCCATCACCGAAGCATCGTCATGATCTCCATCGTCATTGGCGCGACACCTTGATCTCCATCGTAGCATCATTGTCGTCTCGCCAACTATTGTTACTTTGACTATCGCTACCACTTACGCAAGACTGGTTCTTCCGACGTGCTTTGCACATAGGTGGCTGGTGAGTGTCTGTTTCTCAGACTTTAATTGAATCGAGTGTGGCTACGCCCAGTCCTTGTTGAAGGTTAAACCAGCACACTTGACGAAAAATCATTGTGGTTTTGATGCGTAGGTAAGAACGGTTCTTGCTAGAAGCCCGTAGCAGCCACGTAAAACTTGCAACAACAAAGTAGAGGACGTCTAACTTGTTTTTCCAGGGCTTGCTATGATGTGATATGGTCAAGCATGATGTGATATAAATTGTTGTATGAGATGATCATGTTTTTAACAAAGTTATCGGCAACTGGTAGGAGCCATATGGTTGTCGCTTTATTGTATGCAATGCAATCGCTGTGTAATTGTTTTACTTTATCACTAAGCGGTAGCGATAGTCATAGTAACAATAGGTGGCGAAACGACAACGATGCTACGATGGAGATCAAGGTGTCGCTCCGGTGACGTTGGAGATCATGACGATGCTTCGGTGATGGAGATCATGAGCACAAGATGATGATGGCCATATCATGTCACATATTTTGATTGCATGTGATGTTTATCCTTTATGCATCTTATTTTGCTTAAAACGTCGGTAGCATTATAAGATGATCCCTTACTAAATTTCAAGGAACAAGTGTTCTCCCTGAGTATGCACCGTTGCTACAGTTCATCATGCCGAGACACCACATGATGATCGGGTGTGATAAGCTCTACATTCACATACAACAGGTGCAAGCCAGTTTTGCACATGCAGATACTCGGGTTAAACTTGACAACCTAGCATATGAAGATATGGCCTCGGAACACTGAGACCGAAAGGTCGAGCGTGAATCATATAGTAGATATGATCAACATAGTGATGTTCACCATTGAAAACTACTCCATCTCACGTGATGATCGGACATGGTTTAGTTGATTTGGATCGCGTGACCACTTAGATGATTAGAGGGATGTCTATCTATGTGGGAGTTCTCAAGTAATATGATTAATTGAACTTTAGTTTATCATGAACTTAGTACCTGATAGTATTTTGCATGTCTATGTTGTTGTAGATCAATGGCCCGTGCTACCGTTCCTTTGAATTTTAATGCGTTCCTAGAGAAAGCTAAGTTGAAAGATGATGGCAACAACTACATGGACTGGGTCCGTAACTTGAGGATTATCCTAATTGCTGCACAGAAGAATTATGTCTTGGAAGCACCGCTAGGTGCCAGGCCTGCTGCAGATGCTACTGATGACGTTAAGAACATCTGGCAAAGCAAAGCTGATGACTACTAAATAGTTCAGTGTGACATGCTTTATGGCTTAGAATCGGGACTTTAAAGACGTTTTGAACGTCATGGAGCATATGAGATGTTCCAAGAGTTGAAGTTAATATTTCAAGAAAATACCCAAGTTGAGAGATATGAAGTCTCCAACAAGTTCTAAAGCTGCAAAATGGAGGAGAATAGTTCTGTCAGTGAGCACATACTGAAAATGTCTGGGTATCATAATCACTTGACTCAGCTGGGAGTTGATCTTCCAGTTGATTGTGTCATTGAGAGAGTTCTTCAATCACTACCACCAAGTTATAAAGGCTTCGTGATAAACTATAATATGCAAGGGATGGACAAGACTAGTCCCGAGCTCTTCGCAATGCTAAAGGCCGCGGAGGTAGAAATCAAAAAGGAGCATCAATTGTTGATGGTTAATAAGTGTAGCGACCAGACCTCAAACAGTCTGATCTCTGTGCTCCAATGTCATCCCTGGATCAGTAATGCTGACATGCATAGTACTTGAAGGATTTATAACAGAGTAGCAATCACACACTTATTACATCAAATGTCTCAAAAGAGAAGTTATTACAATAAATATGGCCTACGGCCATCTAATAACGATAACATCGGAAGGCTTGGAAGATAAGTGAGTCCATCAGCTGCAACGACATCACTGAGTATAGAACCACAACCTAAAGGCACCTTACTCGTCCTCTGAAAATTCTGCAACATGAACGTTGCAGCCCGAAAACGGGTCAGCACATGGAATATGCTGGCAATGTAACACATAGAGAGTAGTGAACAGAAATAAGCTATACTACATGCATATATGGCTAGTGGAAAGCTCTATGGTTATAGTTTTGCATAAAGCCAATTTTTCCCTACTGCAAAGGAATAAATTTTATTTAACTATCATGGTGGTTGTTAAACATTTTGAGTGTAGACACCCTCTCTATCCCAATTTAAGCATCATCATTAAACCCAACAAATTAAATTAAAGTAACATGATGAGATTCACATGATAATCCAAGTACTAGATACTCAAAACGTCCAAAACCAGGGACACGGCTAACCATGATTAGTTTATACACTCTGCAGAGGTTTGCGCACTTTTTCCCACAAGACTCGATCTCCTCCGTTAGATTTCTCGCACTACATGGTGTTTGAGAAATGGATGACCGAGACATAGTCTTTCAGAAGCGCTAGCACCTTACGATCGGGTAGACAGTTACACCTAATTTCCCCTACATCTGCTAGTCTACCACTGTAAGAGTTCGCACGACTTAATCAACTATGCTAGAGCCCATAGTAGCTTGTGGCTGCACACAGAAGTTTCTAGCATGAATATCTCATGATCCCTTTGAGCCTGGGTGGTGGTCCATAAAGAAAAACAGGCAAACACTGGAATACCCAGGTGCCTCAATCCACCCAGATCTATATTAAAGTTGCCACCTTAAATAAACCATTAAATAACATTCTCACATCTGTCATGGATACACTCACACAATCCATGTCTACTAGCATAGCATGGCAATAAGCAAACGTAGAAGTAACTCCCAAGGGTTTGATAATAAAACCGGTAATAGGTACTACCTCATCTACTTCCCAAAACCCACATGTTAATTAGATCCTAATCATGCAATTGTTTGAGGATTGATCTAATGTAATAAAACTGGGTAGTAAAGAGGTATGATCAAAGTGTTACTTGCCTTGTTGATGATCCGTGAAACCTAGAGATTCGAAGTAGCAAGCGGCACACTCCGGATACTCTATCGCAAACAAACAAGCAAACAATCATACAATAAGTACTCATCTAATGCACATGTAAAACTCAAATAAGAGATCTAACCAGAAAGTTCAACTTAAGAACTCCGGTTTGCAAAAAGAATCAAATCAAACGAAGCAACAAAACTCAAACGGCGAAAGAAACGAGCTTCGTTTACTAGTCTGGACCTAAGCCAAAATTTACAGTAGCAAAAACTTGTTTGAGTTGGTTAAACAGAAAGAGAGTTTCGAGACGAAACTCTAGGCGCTTGAATCGCCTGATTCCGATAAACGAGCGAAAAGATAAACTAAAACGAAAATCAGATCAAAAATCGCGATCTGGAATAATCGCGAAAAATCTGAGAAAAATAAAACTGACAAACAGTTTAACGAACGGACTGAAACTAAAGGTGAACTCTTCCGTTAAAACGAACGAACGAGCAAATGCTCGCTAAATAAAAAAACCGGAAAAATAAAAATAAAAAAACTGATCTATAAAAAACTAGGGTTTTCAAAAAAACCAGATCGGTTTTATTAGAAAACCGGGGCGTCGAACGGCGGCTACCTCGTCGGGCTCCGACGAAGTCCGGCGGGGTCCGGGCTT